>NC_060208.1:81022500-81322500 GCF_021130785.1 Homalodisca vitripennis | reverse complement strand
TGCTGCTACCTACTGATCTGCCTTTGACCACTTTGAATAGATCCAGAATTTCCATCTCATTTTTTTGTTATAGTCCATACTATTGTGGTTCTGTGATGAGTATGATTCATTAGCTAGGGTATCAGATGTGTAGTATTTGTCCATGTTTATATTACGTCCTGATTTGTCTATGGGCTCTATTAGTCTCATTACCACCCTACTCACTGAGTTGTCAAATGCTTAAGGCCCTGGGGGCTGTTTGCTTGGATACATTTCATGTTCAAGACATAAAATGTTCAAGAATCAGACATGGCATAACTTTTTATTCCATATTTATCTCTGGTTTATTGTTAAGATATTGTTGAAATCCACATCTCGCTCGGAAGGCCTCAAGCATATTATCTGTTGTCAAATACTTTCCTGGAGTGTAATGTTGCTTACAGCAAGTGACAAAACTTTCAAATAACTCCGTAACTGGTGCTGAATTGCCATAACAGTAGACAAGGTGCTTGACGAAATGGCAAGATCAGGGATGAAAAGAATTTTTTGTCAAATGAATTCAGAAACGTATTTGTTTACTTCAAATGTTTAAACCAAATGACATTCTAACTTGAATAAAGTGGTGTTTTTGAAATATTTGTTTATTCAGTATTAACTTTAAATGATTAAAAAGTTTCATACAGTAAATTTTAGCCTAAAAGTAGTGTTTAGCCATTATATGTTTTTCAACTTTCTAAGGGATCACACCCAGATCCTGGTGGTATAACACACTGATGCTACGCCCCCCCAGAAATAATTTATTCTAAAATCAATGAAGAATTGTAGACAAAACTGATTGATTTATATCTCACTGTGTATATATTATATGCATACCAGTGTTTCAACATATTATACATATCACATAATTCCTTAGTATTCCTATATACAGATTAGCTTTAATTTAAATGTAATTAAATGGGAAATCCATTAAATCAATCTTAAAATGGGTAATTACTATAAAACTAATTTTTAATCATTTTTTGATCGATGTAATCCTTAAGTTTTTAAAAAATCACCTAATCATTACTTTATTTCATCTTCAATAAATGAATTTTTTTAACTGAGATTTTAATTTTATTTATTTAACTTAAATGATTATCAAACAAGCAACTTTAGATTGTCGTGGTTTAGTATTTCAAAATAAAAATGGTACATCAGCTTTAAAACTAACTCAGCAATGCCAAGAAAACTAGAGAGTGCCACAAAACTAGGGATAGTTTACCAAACTATTGGTTATCCTTACAATGTTATGATAATATACTAAAGTAGTTATTTTCTGATATGCCATTACAAATTACCTTTGGAGAATCAGACAGTTCTTGAGCTTTATCCATCTCCTCAGCTGGTTTATTGAAGAATCCAAACCCAGCATTTTTCTTTGTTTGTCTCTTGAGAAAAAAAATTGAGGACATATTAAGCCAAGATCTTATACTTTTATAGTAACTTATACAAACTATTAATTCTCATAATCTATATATGTTCTGAATTAATAATGTATATTTCTGTCTGAGTGTGTATTGTGTAACAATAGTTTTATTTTCAATTTTCTCTCTGGTATTCAAAAGATTTCGCAAATAAAGTAACATTGTTTGGCTACATAATGTACGTGTGGTGGGATGGGTTGATTCGATGTGAATGTTGTGATTAGCTCCATTTCACCTTCCTCTTAGTGCTGCATCTGACATCTGACGTCACATTCCAGACTCCTTTCTTGACTCCTGGAATGTGGAGTCATGTCCGTCTGACAGAATAAAAAAAATTCTGTTACGAAGAAGCTCAAAACAAACTCTTTACACCGTTTCAATATCAGAGATGCCTAGACTACAGAATATATAGAAAAAAGACTTTGAATCAACCCCTTCCACAAATAACTACTTTATGTATAGAAAACTAGATTGCTCCAACATATTTGGAGATCATTTCTAAAACATTATAGTGCACTCAATTGTGTACCTGATGAGACAATGAGAATACCTCTTTACCTGGATTACCCTATATTTTATATTTTGTATTCTAGGTGTCTCTGATGTCAAAACAATATTAAGAGTTTGTTTTAATCTCCTTTGTCACTGACTGGTTTTGTATCTCATCAGATGAACATGACTTTAGATTGCAGAAGTCAAGTATGTGACAGTATCAGATTGCAGACACTGCACTAAGATGAATTTAAACTGGAGCTAAACACAACTTTCACATTATTTTTGTGTGTTTTTTACACTGTACTGTATTTACACTAAAAAGAAAAAAGAGAAATTAATTATACTAATATTTTAATAGTGAATACAATGATTCTTAAGTCTGGTAAATTTACAAAGTGAGTACATTGATCTATATAACAACTTTATAACAACCACAGATCCCCCTTATAAGTGGGAACACATAAGGAAAAATCCGATTCAAGCTAGACCATCTACAACCATCCTATTATACCACATTCAAGATATAGTGCCTGCAATTTAATGTTTTGGATATATAAAAGATACTATTTGTTATCAGCTTTGATAACTTTATTTTTTACAGATGTAAATTTTATTTTACTGTTTATTTCCTCTTTTGTTACAAACATTTTTACAGGTTTTTGAAATCAGTTTAGTTTTAATTACAAACGTCTATTATCAATAATATTACATGATAGTAAGGAGTTAAAACATCTTAGAAAGCAACGAAGAAATAAATAGGCTATCTATTAGCCACTTTTCTAAGTTAAAAGCCACTACCAGCTTGACTTTTGTCCCATAAGAACCAATGTTCGATTATAAGTAGTTTTTCCTCTGTTAAATTTGTTCCTATAATGTTGTGAGGTGTCTTTTGTTAACGTATGGTTGTTCCAAGTACCTTCAGGCGTTTGTATAGTATCAATGCTTTCAAAGAATTTATCATGTTAATGAGAAGAAGACTTCTCTCATATGACTAAATAAAAATAATACCATTGAAATTTATATAATACTGGTTCTGTAAGCAAAAATAAAGGAGACAATGGTTTCATAATATAACAGGGTTCTCACAGTATAAAATTAAACATTGTCTCAGTTCATCTGGTTCTTAAACAATTGTAATTAATATATGAGCAATAGATACTTATTGTCAATATATGTTGCTTACATAACTGGTAATTTTCTTTTACTTACCTTTCTCAGGTACAGTATAAATCTAAATATCCAATACTTGAAGAAGAAGAACTTGCCAGGTCTTCTGTAGATACCATAGATGGGTAGAGGATCTCTTCTGTGTAGAAAAAGAGCTAGAGACACTGAGAGCACAGTAACAGCTGTTGTCCACAACCACATTGCTCACAATGATGGTTATAAATAGCTTGTTTTCTTATCACTGGGATTATCTCTGTTTACCTTCTCACTTCTGATAATTGTTTGTTGATCACATTTTAAGCCATGATTCTAAATTAGTTAGTATCCAATTATAAAAGCTGACTTCCAATTAAAAAATGAACTATGATACAGTATTATGTTTCTTTACAATTTAATGTTCCCAAATCTTTATTAATTGTTTACTATTTATTTGGTATAAATTTTATTTATCTTATAACATTATAATTTATACTAAATGCCTACGCAAAATATTAATGTTTTGGAATCAGCAATGTTGTAAAAGCTTATTTAGACAGTCTTTTAATAAATTTAGCCTGCAATAATTATAGTAACTTCAAATATACCATCATTTACGAGTCTTATTAATAAGAGCAACTATTCCTTAACAAGTATCTTTCAGTATTAGGCAAATGACTGGGAGGCAGGTGATAAATATAAGTTTTTTTTATAGAATTTGATCCATAAGGACTGCGCTGCAGTATTGGCTTTATTCGCAGTCTTTTAATGTAAAACGTTCAATGACAAATTCTTCCCTTTATTACCCAAAGGCAGTTGGACCTAGACATACTTATACAGTCCCTGTCATCCCATTTTGATTGTTGGGATGTCTGAGTTCCAATATGGTTTCAATAAAACGTTTACACAAAATCAAAATTAAATATATTTACAATAATTTTTATGACTGCGTGATTTATATGCCACTTTTACTGTTGAGTGTTTTATATAAAACACCGTTGAGTGTTTTTTTTAAGGATAAGGATTTTTTTTTAAATAGTGCTTTACAGTAATAAAATGTTCCACTCTACTTACACCACAGTGTAAATATATGTCAGTTAATATATTTTTATTATATTATATATGTTCATGATGCTTCCAAAAGATTTCTTATTTACAATTGACCATTTTATACTCTTAAAAATGTTTTGTATTTTCATAACTTTTTTGTCATTGAAATAAGTTCAAGATATTTGAAAATTCTTAACAAATCCTTCTTATTTAACAAAAATAAAACTAAAAGTGAAATTCCAGAACAACCAAATATTTTATATTTTTGTAGAAAATCTTATGTTTTACAAAACTATATTATATATTTTTAAGTACAATTTTATCTATATTTTACTTACAACTATATTACTACTTACAACTATATTTTAAGTACAAATATAATTTGTAAGTACATCATATTTGAAATATTAATAAAAGTCTGAATATTATACTTTTTTGTAAAAACATATAACATTTTTTTAATGAATTATTTTGAAAGAGGAATTTTTGTTGCATATTATATAAATATTTGGACTTTATGTATTTTAGTTAAAAACTTTTACTTAGTGTGGTAGTTCATTTTGTGCTGTTCATTAAAAATACTGATTTTAAATACGAAATAAAAGACACTTATTTTTGAGTTTTCTTTGTAATGTACTGATGAAGAAAATATTAATTTTATAGTAATCTATACTTTACATGGATAATTAACGTTCCACATTAACATAATGATGTAGGCAATAAACAAAAAAGTGCCTTCCATAACAGGATTTTCAACTGCCAGACCCACGGTTCATAAAAGATGAGTAAATGTCCCTGAAATTTTCTAAAATACTTCAATCAGATCATAACTTTCAGCAAGAATAATGTGAAACATGCTTACAAAACTCCTCAATCAAGTCATAACCATTGATTATAACCTATTTAGTTTATGAATGAGTTATTAATGCTACAAAGTTAAATAGATATTCTTCAGTTTCACTTGATAATCACATTCGTGAAATTCACAAACAGCTGTTTTATAAGTGAAATCTGAGTGACAGTGAAAAACAAATAGTAAAATCAATCACAATAAAAATTAATGGATTCAGGGGTTAATCTCTAAACTAACAAACTGAATGTATCAAGGTTGTGATTGAAGATTACTGTTAGTAAAGAGGAGGACAACAGTAATCCAGATGTCTTAATTACTACATTACTAATTTACTTAAGGCAAATTTTCGGTGCCACAGTTAGTGAGAGCTTTATACAGAATTACAAGATAAAGTTTTAGACTGTCTCCAGACATACACTTAATATAAGTTCTAAAATCCAGAATCAAAACCTCGTATACTAGTGTGATAGTGGTGAAATGAAAAAAGACAGTCAATAAAATAAAACAACTATATTATGAATGACTTAATCATAAAGTCATATCTTAACAACATTAAAGTGGTGGTATGTACAGAATAGTGGACACAGCCTTATCACAATATGAGGTGGATGAGAGGGCAATCAGTCGACCTTAGGTCTTGCGTTGTTGTTGTTACCCCACTCCATTTCTGGCCTCATCTTCATGAAGGATTCAAAATTACCTGTAAAGGGAAATAATTCCAAATCAGTAAACCCTTATGTGACTACAATATGGAAAATTAACAAGTGTTTAAGATTAGGAGTGTGTCTCAATAAAATTTGCTTCAGAAAATTACTAGTCAAATACTATCATAATTAAAAATTCTCCTGAAAATGAAGCTAAAGCATGGTTTTCGTGAGGAAACCTTTTAGGTAACATAAGATTACCAGAGAACCTAAAAAATAATCTTTCAGTCAAGGCGCAATAAAGATAAACCTCCTGCAGTGAAGATAACATAATCATTATCATTTCTATCACTTTTTTATTAATACAAAGCTTATTTCATGTAAATTCAATCATACTATCAATAGAAATTGTAGTTAAAACATTTTTACAGTTTTTGTCTTGAATTATTTCATAGCATGTAGTAAAAAGTTAATTTACATAGATCCCAGAGTACAGAGCAAACTAGTAAGATGAACAACTGATAATGTATAGTCCTACATATATAAAAGGCAAAACCCTCGCTCATTCACTCACTAATCACTAATTCTCCAACTTCTTAATATAGGCCTAACACATTTGAAATTTGGCGCATGTATGCCTCATGACAAATAGAAAAACTAAAGTATTTTCATAAAGATGTTTATCCATAGAGGTTGAAATGGGATTGCAATCCTAGAGGAATTATATTTTGATTTTCAACTTCTCAATGTCTTAGGAAATTGAAATTTGACACACGTATTATGCTCTCTGTAGACAAAAAACTGTTATTAAAATCAATGACCCATAGAGGTTGAAATAAAGTTGCAATCCCAGGAAAATTTATATCTCGTTTTCCAGCTTTCCGAAGTCCTACAACAACGAAATTTGATATGATTTGATATGACATGTACCTCATGCTCTCAACAAAAAAATACAAGGTTTTCATGCAGATTAACCGCCTGTAGAGGTTGAAGTTAGAGGTTGAATTTAGGTAGAGATGCAACACCTTTAAGATGGGGTTGCAATGTATGTTTTTCAACTTACTGATGGCCTAGAAAAATGAAATTTCACACACACACACACACACACACACACACACACACACACACACACACACACACACACACACACACACACACACACACACACACACACACACACACACACACACACACACACACACACACACACACACACACACACACACACACATACACACACACACACACATGCCTTATCAGTTAAATACAAAAACAAAAGCAATTTTATGAAGATCAACCACCCATATGGGTTTCATCCTTTAGAAGAACTATAATTTTGTTTAATTTCCCGATTTCATAGATCGATGAGATTTGAAATTTACACCTTATGCTCTCAACAGACAAATTAAAGATTATTTATGGAGAACAATCTGTCATAAGTGTTGAAATAGGGTTGCAATTCCCAGAATAACTATGTTTCGTTTTTCAACTTCCCACTGTCCTAGAGAGGATAAATTTAACACACATGTATATTGTGCTCTCAATAGACTACTGGCACCAGCATAATATCTTACACAAATGGTTGAGGAACAAATTTTACCTAATTTAACTAATACTGTTGGTGTTAATGTGTTGAATGTCTATGATTACCCCTACCATTTCTCTCCAAAAACAATAACAGAAATTGAATTAGATGGAATTATCTTCTCTTTCAGTAACAAATTCTCATCTAGCTATGAAGACATTCCATTGTCTGTCATTAAGCATGCCCGTTCATTTTTACTAAAACTCTTAATGCATTTAATAGATTCATCTCTCATCATAGGTAATGTTCCTAATAGCTTAAAAATTGCTAGATACAAAATAGCAATAGATGTATTACACAACATTATTGCACAATTTTACAACTTTAGAAGAACCTATTTAAATGTTCTAACCTGAGTTAAATTTAAAACATTAGATTGAGCAATGAGATTTATTAGAAGTATTATTGGACTAATACAAGTTTTACATTAGATATTTTAAAACAATTGCCTAGTTTCATAATATGACATTTTATCCACATTCTTCATCTTATCTACTCTGACATTAATAAGCAACTATATAGGTTTCTTATCTTCACAAACCTTGATAAAGAAATCCACCATTGACAGTTTTGACAACTCAAAGTAAAACATCACTTATTATATTACTACTTTAGAGGGTACACTAAAACATGTACTAGAATATTGATTTCAATTACATAGACAATAGACAATAGAACAATAGACAAATTCTTTATTTACAAATTCTTTTGAGAATTGTACCTCGTCAAAAATTTGTTACAGATCATAATAAAAACAATGTGCGTAGTTTTAGCAAACAATGAATTTACAGGTAAATGTCCATTTTTGGTTGGTTATGTTTTGCTCTCTGTTCAGGTATTCTTCTAACGAGTAGAATGGATTTTGCAGCAGCCACAAGCTTCACCCCTTCCCCTTCTTGAATTTTGTCCTGCACCATAGTCCCCTTCAGGTCTTCTGGCCAGGTGGTATCCACAGTTTAGTAAACCCATGTAAGGAGGGCTTCTCCTCAAATAGAGAAAGTCGATGCCCCAGGAAGATGAAAATCTGTCGCTCGTCGTGTGTGTTTGTAAAGATGTGTGTATACATCCTCTTGGGTAAAACCTATTCTCTCGTGCACGACAGGTTTACACTGCCTCCAGCAACGTACAAGGATACAACCGTCAGAACTTGAAGAGGATGATAAAAGCTGGTCGACAACTCTCTCTTGGCTGTAAGTTCAGCAATGAGGTGTTCTCACTGCTTTTTTTTCTTTCTGTGTTTACTCAGCACAAAAAAACACCACCACGTTGGAGATTTTCCTGCAGATGAATTACCCCAGACACAGGAGACTTACCATCAGCGAAGGTACGATTCAAATAAAGCAAAGTAGGCTGTTTTTTTGCAGAGGGTTACAATCACTTATTGAATTTTTAATTCTTTTTAACAACATACAGTCCAGTACCTAAATTTCCTGCACAGGTTGTCAATGTGCGTTGTCCATTTGAGATCTTCATCTATTTGTCACACCAAGTACTACTTTGCCTCCTGATGCTGCTTGGACGTTAGGGCAGGTGCACAGGTTTTGTTCCTTTTTTTGGGCCCAATATGAGGTTTTAGCTGGGTTTTAGCTTCATTAACTACGCAGGTTATTAATATGGCAGTAACTGTACCGCCATGTTTCACATGTGCAGTGAATGACTCTATCTCCACAGGTTTTTCTGGGGTTTCTATCGGCTAAAAAGTAGAACGGTAATCATCTGCATACATCAGAGTTGTAGCAAATTCATCTAAGTACTTAGGTAAAATCGTTCCGTAATAGAGTAAAGAGTACAGGAACCCAGAACTTGATCCTTGGGGTGACGCCCCTTAAAGACTGGAAGTGGAACTGGATCCTGATGTGTGCAATTTTATTGTTTGTGATTAATGCCGGATTTCAACTACCTGTTCTCTATTGGTTAGGTTATACTCCTGAACCACTCAGCTTCATTGCCCCGTACTCCCCCATGGTTATTTATTTTGGGTCAGCAGTTGTTCATGGTCAAGGGTTTCAAAGCCTTTGCGTTAAATCTAAGATATTGCTGTTAGTTGTGTATTTTTAGCTTCTATTTGATCTATTACGTATTCAATAAAAATAAATTACAAGCTGTCGATGTAGATTTAATTTTTGGTTGAAACCATGCTGTTGAATCATTAAGCAGATTAATTGTATGTCAATGTAGTTTAGGAGACGAATTAAGCCACAATCTTTCAAAATTTATACTTTAGAGAAATGTTGAAATTTGCGAGATTGGGCGATAGTTTGATGCTGCTCAGATTGATCACCTTGTTTAAAAATGGGTGATTACTTTTAGATAGTTATTTAGTTGATGTGGAAATCTACCAGAATGTGGAAGGACATGTTTTAATTTAGAGTGGTTAAAGGGTAGTCTATTATCATGTTTTACAAGCATCATTCAACAACTTTGGTGAGATATTTCGTTCAATACCAGCAGAGACTGTTAGCTGGCAGTTGAGTTGATCTGTTTTGATGACTTCTTCAATTTGTTTGTGTCATAGAGATAAAAAGAGCGAAGTGTCAAGCTGCTGAGGTGAATAGGACTAGGAGTTCTGTTCCTTTAGAGGATGTGGTTGTTTAAAATTAGCAGAGTCGAGCCATGGTCGTAAAAACAGTGTGTGAAATGTTCCACAATTTGCTGAGGATCGTTGATGAGTATTTATTGTCAATTTTTTAAATTTTCATTTCAGTGCCTACAGAACGATTTTCTTGGTTCTTATCTTTCATTATTTATAATATTCCAATAGGGCTTTAGTTATATTTTCTGAACGTGCTATTCGGTCGACAGTTTGACTGACTGTCTGAGTATCTTTTAATCTTCAAGTCATAATTCCTATTTTCTTAGTAGGCCAACTTCCTGCTTGTGTTCTAAATGATCCCATAAAGAAGATAACGAATCATTTGGCACCGTAAAGAATTTCTTTGCCTCCGAAGATTGTTCAGTTCCAGGGATCCCATAGTTTTGTCTTTGCCTTTGCATTGCTTATATTTTTTATAATAGGACATGTTATGGTTCAGTGCTGATGTAAGCGATGTTAGAGAAATTTTTATAAGCGATTTCAGTGGTCATTACAGTTTGATGACTCTTCCCAGGGTTTCATTAGACAATGCCAGTTTTAAATTGTGGATATTGTCATCATTAAAATTTCTCTTTTTGTCCTGTAACATTACCAGTATCCTTCGTAAAAACATTTGAGCCGTGCAAAATATGGGCTGTGTGGTCGCAGAAATCCCAGAATTTATAGAGTAACTTAATTGACACTCCCATCCCCTTTTTGATTAGTACATACACAGTCCAATTGAATGTTTGTGTGACTGTGGTGTTATTCTAGTTGGTGGAAGAGGGATTCTTGTCATGTTTGTAGTCTAAAAAGTTGTCTCATCAAATAGCAACTTGGTCATGTTTTCGAGTTTTAAGGCGTAGTCGATATTAATGGTCACCTATTAAAAACAATTGGGCTCTTCCAGGTTGGCAACCGTGTCTAACGACTGAGAAGCAATCACACCCATGCTCATCAGTTTTAGTGAGCTCTGAGGAGGACGGTAATAAAATGCCCATTAATAATAGACATAATTGGTTTTAAAGTTTTCACGTCCGCACCATGGCTATCGTCGCACAAATATCCAAGTTCAATACTGAAATTCTGCACTTGTACCATTTTCCACCTGATCGCTTAGAGATGCCTTTACAATAAATTGCATACACCTCCCTTCAAATGATTATTGTCGGACTATATTCTGCTATCAGAACACGAAATCTTCAAGTCGAGTGTTACTTGAATGTGAATCTTGTAGTCAGTCCATGTTCCTGTTATGTAACAATTAAGTGTGTGGCTTCACTATTTGGGAGAAAATGGTTTAAAACGGGTCAAATTTTATTATACTAATTCTATTCTACATGTCTGATGAAGGACTGATTAAATGATGTATACACGGTCTTTGTTGAGAAGGATTTCCAATCCAAGGACTGGTTATGATTTTAATTTGCTGTTTGTCATGTTGCTGTGGCAATAAAAAAAATTGTGTGGTTGGTGGACTTCAGCCTGCACAGGAGATCGAGGAATGAAAGATAGGTCAGTGGAGTTATTTTTCTCTGTCCAAGCAGTTGTAATGCTGTGATCATGTGGTTCCTTAGGAAAAACTACAATTGTTTTTGGCAAAAAACTCCTCACATGTTCCTCATCCCTTAGGCTCGTGGCTTTGAGTTAATTAGAGGCGTGCTTTTAGTCAGTATTGAAGACAGTATCCCTAAAAAAAGGAGAGGGCCAAAAAAAAAAAACCAAACCACTGACGTATTTTCTATTTGCTCTGTTTAGCATTGGAGTTAGATATCTGTGTTGCAGGAGCTACAACTTGAATTTTGATTACTTGAACCTATTTTTAGTAGCCATTTGTAGGGATACACCTAATAATGGGGTCCTATTGTTTTTCCTTTATTTTCTGCTAAGAGTGTTATGCGTGCCTGTGGCCAGTCTTGAAATTTTGTTGGCATAACCTCTGAAACTGGTTCTGTAAGTGCCTTTTCACTGAGTTTTTCCCGTTTGCCTCTTGGCGGCTTTTTTTTCAAGGCTTATCATATCCTTAGATAAGAGTAAGGTTTGTTTGATTTTCCAGAAATATAGTAACAGTAACTGTGATTGTATGTTTTCTGTTTTGAGTTTCCGGAGGTTTTATAAATTTTTGATTTCCTTATCTGAGTCAGGATTCCTAACTTGGATGTAGACCGTTTAAGATTTTTTAAGGGTTGTCATGTAATTGTTTTATTTTCTTTCTCATAAGTTTTAAAATTGGCCCCCAATTCTTTTTTCCCTATCCTAGTATTTTTAGCCAATTTGTAGGGATACAACTAAAATGGGTCATTTGTTTTTTCTTTTATTTCCTGCTATAGTGTATGCGTGCCTGTGGCCAGTCCCTTGAATTTTGTTGGCATAACTCTGAAACTTGGTTCTGTAGTGCTTAACGCTGAGTTTTTCCGTTTGCTCTTGGCGGTCTTTTCCAGGCTTATCAGATATCCTGAGTAAGAGTAAGGTTTGTTTGATTTTCCATAAATTTATGTACCATTACACTGTGATTGTATGTTTCCTGTTTGAGTTTTTCCGAGGTTTTATAAAATTTTGAATTTCCCTTATCGTGAGTCAGTATTCTCTGATGAGGACCGCTTAAGATTATTTTTTTAAGGTTGTATGTAATATTGTTTTATTTTCTTTCTCGATAGTTTAAAAATTGCCAATTTCTTTTTTCCCTATCCTTGTTTCTTACGAAAGCTTGTATAAGATTGGTGTGTGATTCCATTTTTCTCTACAAAATTGAAGTTTCAGATATTACCCCCCCCCTGTAAAGATTCAGCTAACCTAGGAATTTTCTGTTTTCGTACTAGGGTGTGAATCTGACTTTTCAATTTCTTCAATGTTGGCCTCATATATTAATTATTTCTCAAGCACAAAAGGTGACCCTCATGTGCTGAGTTTAGTTGAGAAATTCTTCTGGTGTCATATCATACAATTCCTCTTTTAAAGATTTCTATTTTCAGCTAACAAAGCAATTTCCAGCTTCAGCATCCTATTGTGAGTAGGGATGTTTCCAAGTCGTCAGGATCCTTGAGATTTTTAATCTTATCATGAACTTCCTCTATCTCGATTATGAAAGTTCAATTTTGACTAGTCCAAAGGCAGAGAATTCTTCGACTTTTTGGAGGCGTTTGTTGTGAAGAGTCCTTCTTTTACAGGTGACGCATTCTCCAGTTCGATTTATTATCAGTACAAGTTAATTTTTTTTCAGAGCTTTTTCCGCTGATACTATTGGCATGCCAGCATTGGTACCCATAGCTGACAAGGACCATTGCCAATTTTAAACTCCACGAGTATCTCACTACCACTGAACACTGGTGGCCACAGTGATATTTTGGTGGGCATTCTTGAAATGTCAAAAAGAAAAATGAAAAGGTTTAAGGTTGTCAAACTAAATCAATTCTTTAAAAAGTGTGTCTACTTCCTTTATGTCGAGAACTTAAAATTCCGATATGTATGGATAAAATCAGTTTTTATAGAAGTTTGGCAGTTTCTTTATGTCAAAAATCTTAAATTCAGATGTGGATAAATCGAGTTTTTAAAAGTTTTGGCTGATTCTTTATGTCAAAAATCCTTAAAAAATTCAGATGTGGAAATAAATCCAGTTTTTTAAAAGTATGTGGTGGAGGGGCTGTATATCAGAACATAGGAAAACTATATCTGACAGCAAAGTTTTTAAATAATTTTGAATCACAATTATATTGCAGTTTCATCATATGTAATGAAATAGATTTCGTCCATATATTTCAAAATTAAAATACATAATACTACTTTTAAAAGTATATATGTTTAAGCCTATTTAAAATCGACAGTAATCTCACAGCCAAGAAATTCTTTAATAGTATAAAATGCAGTTTTCAGTAACCAGCTTTACATTCTAGTACTGACATTCTACAGTACATAGTAAATTCTAGTTGAATTGCATAGGTGCAGTTTTAGCAGACAGTGGTAGTTTATTGAAAAAGTGTATACCATACTGTACTCTTTGTGTGATTGACAATCTTTGTTAATCTATGCATTGGGATATCAGTTTGTTTTTCCCACACATATTATGACTGTATATATCTGATGATAAATTCATTTAAGATGTTTTTTATGTACATCAATACACTGAAAATACATAAATTCACCACTGTTAAAACTTTGGATGGCAGTTCATTGGCCGCTACAATGAAGAAAAACTGTCCAAGAACTGAACCCTGTGGAACAACCTATTTTAACACTACTTAATTCTGAATTCTTATTGTTAACTGAAACCAATTGTTTTCTGTTATTCAAATAACTAGCAGCAAATGAACTGTCATTTGTGAAATTTCAGGTATTATTGAACAAATATACTAACTGTAAGATATAACTCCATCTTGATCGGTCGGCACATCTATACTTCTCTCAGTGGGCAGCTGTTGGGTGAGGCGTAACAATGCAGCCAACTGTTGGGGACTTAGTCTCCCTCGGTCTCCCCACAGATGGAATGCTGTCTCCCACATATGGGCACCACTGTGGGTCCGGTCAACCATCAGCACAGAAGTGAGGTAGCAGCCCAGATCCACTCGCCCACTACAATCAGGCTGCAGCAGGGAGAACAGCTCCTGCAGTGTGGAGTCTGTCGGGACTCCCAGCAGGGCTGCCAACTGTTCACAGGTCACTCCCACTTCAGCTTTTGAACACAGAAGCTCGGGCTGTTCCCTTACCAGCTTCTCTTCCCTCTGATTGCGAACTAACCTGTTTAACAAGTTCTTGTAAATAAACAAATTTTCAACACCGTGCAAAAGACTTTTTTAACCACTTACGACCAAAAATTAATGGGAGTGACAGGAATACAGTCAAAGAAATACAAATTTTTCTCAGGTTCATCTTAATTTTGTATAAACTTAAATTAGTTGTAAAAGCAAAGATTAATTTAATTAATATTTGAATCTGTCTGGTCATTCCTGCAAACTATGATTAGTTCTGTTTCAATAAATTTATTTTAAACAAATCTGACTTCCATTTTGAGAGCTTTTAAGTTTTTGATTTAGAAGAAGGAAGGGTTTCAGCAATTTTCAAGCTTTGTTTCAGAGCAGAATGGATATTGTTTATGGTGGTAAAATATAATTATACTACAAGACCCCCTGCCAACCACCTTAATGATACCATTTGAATCATGATGAAGGTTGATTGATTATATGTCAGTTTTCTTTTCATAGAGTTTCTTCACCCTAGTATGAAGTTTAACTACCTGACAGATCCTATCAATGGTGTACATGAACTGCTTACATTAAATACATGAATAAGATTCAGCCTCAGTCTTCACCTTTCTCTACAATGTTTTGTGAAATTTATAACTCCTATTCTCCTCTTCTAACCCCTGCGTTGATGTTTATCTTCCTTCATGTCAGAGAAGAAGAGTCACACAATGCCCAAAAATCTCCATTCTTTATATATAAGACATGTAATTCCTTTAAATCATATTTCATGTAAGCAAATTTCAAAAGTTTTATTTCACTTAATAAACTTTATTTAATTTCAAAATATATCTCATTACTTGAAGTCATAGTTCATATGTATAATGAAAAAACTTAAACTATTATTTACATCTATTTTTCCTTGATTCTCAATATGTGCCTTTTCCTTGACACTTATAACGCAGTGGTACAAAAATTGTTTAGTGTTTTTTTTTTCTTTCTCATGGAAGGTATCAAATTTAACCATATCATAAATTTACTGAGAGATGTTTTGGAGAGTGAATTGATTCATTTAAAACTACGAGTTAAAAATGAAGAAAATATTACAAACAACTGACCCGAGCCTGATCCTCAGTTTGTAGATGTTGAGGGCTGGGCAAGATCGTGGGATGTGGAGCAGGTTGCTCTTGGCTACGAGCTGACAGTCATCATACGTGTAGTCCAGGGTAGGCACGCCGAGAGCACGTGCCATGAGCTGCCGTACATTCTCTGCGTAAAGCTTGGGGTCTCGGCGCTCTGCCTCACTTGGTCTGTACACCGGCAGGAACTCGATCTCGCAGTTACTATGTGGCTGGACTAGTGTCAGCCACATAAGTTTCAGCCTGGGACACCAAAAAATCAATCAGTCAATAACAATACTCTACTTCCTTTAGTCTTAAAAGGAAACCTTTTGCTGCTTTGCCACTCAAAAACAGTTGGTCACCAGAAATTTTGACTGCACAGATTTCCTTAACTGACTACAATCTCAAAATTAAAATCTGTCGGGCAACTCCCACACCAATCTCACTGTTCTGTTTCACTTGATTTGTACAATAAAACAAAATCTTGCACTAACATAACCTCTTATTGCAAAACATTGTATTGCAGTTTATTTAAATTAATATATTAGCATAAGAACTAGAGGATTCTATAGCCGCCGGCAACTTACTGGACTTCCCTGCTGCCCCAATAATGGAACTAGAGTAATAACATCTTTAAACACCAAGCAAAAGTCTAATTTTTATCTACTAAAATTTACATCCAATTTATTGCAATTAAATATATCTTTTTAATATGGTATTTTGTTCTTTTCATTATGTTAATTCAATTTAAACTTACAAGAATACAAATACAATGTAGTCAAGTAAACTTACACTCCTGGGCCCTCCCATGTCCAGGTAACAGTGTCCAGCTTGTTGGGGTAGCGCAGAATGACAGGCTGGACTGGCACCCCTGGATAGAACGCTCCCGGCTTGAACGTGATCAGACACGACCGGTTGGTGCATGTGCCTTCCGGAAATATCAACACCTGAACAAGATGACCAAAAAAATAACATATACTGTATTTAATTTATAATTCATTAAGAATAAGTCATAATTATGTGCATGGCTTATCTGGAATAAGAATAGAGATAAACCATTCATACAGAATAAGAATTCATATAGAAAAACCATACAGCAATATCCCTCCATGAGATGTCCCTCACTCTGTCCTCAGCAAAGCCTGTTACATAACACCTAGTTTACAATAAATACCTGTGTCATAACTAAGTATATATATATATATATATATATATATATATATATATATATATATATATATATATACTATATTAAAAGTATTGCACACACTGATACCAAATTTACACTACCAAAGAGCTTTTGCATGAGCAATTTGCATGGTCACATATTAATTTAGGGAATTCAACTAAATAGATTTTGTTTTAATTAATATATAAATTAAAAACATGCATAATTAAACTGAAATGTGTTTTATATGTTGCATCCAAGCTATACTCTCATAGTAAAAGCATGTAAAAAAATTTACTAGTGAAGAAAGATAGGTTGTAGACAGAGTATGTGGTGTTCAAGAGCTGGAGGAAAGATAATATAAACTTTCAAACTGCTACCATTGCTAGATAAAAATACAAATTCGTGAAAATGTACCAAATTATTGTGTGAGACCTCTTGCGTATATGAATATATATAGGTGTTCAGGAAAGGAAGGAAGTTTGTTTCTGTGGCCAATAGTACACATTATTTTGAATAAAAATGTCCTATAAATATAGGTTGGGAAATGTACCATGTAATAGCCACCATTTTGCATTTTTATAATAGAATTATTATCTCTACTAACTAGAGATACCAAAATTTGCACATAGGTTGTAATAAACTAAGAAAACAAAAACATATGGTTAAAAACAGTTATTGTTATAACACATTTACAAGACACCAACTATGTATTTTTAATTTTTATTAAAATTCCAATATTATTTATTTCAATGAAATCCGTCAATGGATAAGCGAGCATGAGCACTTAAAAGGTAGCTTGCACAATCCGGGAGCAACAACGTGTCAAAAAAAGCTGATGCTTTTCAATTGGCAGAACGCCAATACCACTATAGACAGCTCAGTCATGCCTGCCAATTTGCATAAATTACTAAATTGTGAATTTTTATTGTGATTCATGTGGTTGCGACTGGTTACTGAAAGAAACATGTTTGTTCATCTCCATAAATGCTCAGTATGCTATATGTTTTTACCTGGGACCAGTCAAGACTGGAGGTTGCTCGGTCAATAATCTGTTTGATGGTTCGCTGGCGAGAGTTGGGGTCATCCCTCCACACATATACGGGCTGCGTGAAGTTGATCAGTTCTGTCAACCACAGACATACATTTGTAGCATAACAGCAAATTCACCACATGTGCAATGAGATGGTATAAGCAACAAAAAGTTTATTTCAGCTCTACTTCTTTAGATTTAATTTTTAAATGTAATTTTATGTCAAATTTACTTCTCCTTAATATAGTTTTTTAACTATTTGTAATTACTACCTACAGGTGGTGGCATTGCATGGATTCTAAAGGAGATCTAGAGGCCTCCCTAGAGAACCAAAGAGTACCATGATCTTCCATTTGACTTAAATATATAATAAAAGCAACCAAAATTTACTGCATTTTTACACTGTTTTCTCTTTAAATTTAAGCGTTATTAATAATCACACTAAATCGTTAATTTGTATCAAGATTTTGTTCGTGCTTAGCCTAAATTTGCATGAAAACACTCTTAATTCTGATTTGATGTTCTATCAGAAATTGAGATTTGAAATGACACTTGAACTACATCATGAACCGCAGATAAAAAGAGACTACCTTGCTCGATAGACCTGACCACTAATGAAGATTACGGTTAGAGTGAGTGGTGCTTCCACAGTACCAATTAACAGTCTACGGTCCGAGAGCCAATTTGCATTGTGTAAACACAGAACCTGGTTTTTCTTGAAATTGATAGAAGAATTTTGACTAAGACAGAAATCATCAGCCGCACTTGTTTTGGTGGAAGTCGAAACGGGTGAGTATCAAAAGGGTTAAAAATATAGAACGATAATATTTTTCCAGATTATAAGTTTCCCAGCTGGAGACACTTAAATCCATCAGATTCATAAATAATAATAACATCATCGCCAGACCTACTAGATAAAGAGATGAAAGTATGTCACCACTAAGAAGGTGAAGCTGATTTAAAATTATTTATGTCTCATGATTAGTTTTAGTTGTGGCAAGCTAACAAACGTATGATCTGGGAAAAAATTATCGTTCTACATTTTTAACCCTTTCGATACCACCCCATTTCGATCTCCACCCAAACTAGTGTGGCTAACAACAGTTTCTTTCTTAGAAAAATTCCTCTATTGATTTCTAGAAAAAACCAAGTTGGGTATTTGTTTATACTGTTTATGCTAAATTAACTCTTGGCTCCTAAAATACAAAAGTTATAAACCCAGTGGCAGATCTAAGGCCGAGACAATGGGATGCCTAGCCACCTCCAAGATTTTGATAAAAGACTTTTTGTCAAAAAATGAATCACTCTCGTGTTGTAAGCATAAAAAAGAAAATTAACTAATGAATTAAACTTCAGTAAGAGTACGCGTATATTTCTTCCCAAACATTTGTTTTGTTCCATCGAAATGCTAAGTCATCTGTAAAGTACAGTATCATCTGTACAGTCAGGCAGGCCTGTACTCAGACCAGTTTTTTCAGAGTCCGGGCCGGGCCCCACCACACTTATATTTGAAGGGATGTTTCGACGGATAAGAGAGCTCAATCTAATAACTGTAACTTAATACTGAATTTTACTACCATTAACAAAATAATACGATGTTATTGATTGGATAATGGTTGGGGGAGGGGGAGTGAAGAGGTGTGATGGGGGCATAGTAGCAGGAAATGACAGGCCCGGCAGAATATCTTTTCCAGGCCCGCCGAAGCTGTGTACGGACCTGTGTACAGTAAAGACAACTTTAACCAAGATAGCCCCTTCCGAAAATCAGTACTTGATCCGTTCTTGTTATTACAGGTTAGACCTTAGGGAAGCATTCTTTCCAGTCCACTCTCATAGTAAAGGCAGCGAGGAACAGTAAAGGCCTACTTTTCTTACAAAAGTAAGTATTTTCCACTATACACATGATGGTTTGTTTTAAAACATGGAATGGAAAATGTATCTCCCTTAACTCAGCTCTCCCCAAAAATATATGAGTTCTGAACATAAGAATAGTAATTGGCCATCTATGAAGTGATATTATCATTTAGTGCTGAAAATAACTCTTACCGTACCTAAAGTAACAGGTATATCTTCAATAAATTATCATTGTATGGCTTGAGCAACACAATTTGTAATTGGAGGTGGCTTTATATATAATATATATAAATATGATATATAATAATATATCATAAGGTCACAGATTTGCACAGGAGTAACTTTGGCACTGCCAGTTAATTATGTATCACACAAAAATTGTTTGATTATTTGACCATCAAAAAATAATCTTTATAGCATTATTTATACTAGTACCATTATTTGTCATTCACATGAGACACATATGTAGACAATTATCTTGGTCTAAAATTTAGTTTTTGGATCATGTAAGTGTTGGACCTTCTTCATTCTGAAAATGAAATTGTAAAATACATATGAAAAAAAACCAGTATTCTCATATTATACTGTAGAATATTATTATTTATCTATTTTTGAAATTAATAATTTAAAATTATTTTAAATCTGATATAAACATATTATATTACAGTTGCAAGTTTATTCACATATGAGGGATACATCACCGTTATATGAGTAAAAGGGGCTTTAACTATACTGTACTTCAAGCAGTTTTTTTTAGATAACACCAAAAGTTTCATACACACTGAACAACGCCGTTTAGTGTAATTATAAATTACATTTGTTATTATTATAGTGATTTTTATTTTAATAAAGAAATCATTCATTAAATTTTTATTTTAATGTTAGTGTGATGAGTAAGTTTCTTAAAACACATAGCACTGTTGAGGGACACCACCAATTTTTTGAATTTTGACAAAATAAACAACAAGAACTAATTAATTATCAATTAAATTTAAAACGGACAATACTATAAATTTTAATCAAGTTTGTTAAATTGATTTCTTCTAGTTTCTTATCTATAAAGAATAAGTACTGAGCCTTCAAGAAAAAGGTTGCAATATGTCTACTTATGAGTGTGACATACAGTATGTATTTAATTGGAGGCATGCATCAAATCAATGTATATCAGAGGTCAGTATGTGTTAGTTAATCTACCATGTAGTTCTTTAAACTTAATTATAGCCTACTTTTACTGCCATAAGACATCTTTTGAACTAAGGTTTAAATTTTATTTCTATAATTAAAATAGAATACTCTCTTTATTGCAGAAGTATAAAGTATATTTATTATAACTGATGTTTAGAGGAGTTTTTGAATAAAGAGAATTTCGGAGTAGGCTACATTTCAAACAGAATTTCAACACAGCATTAAATTCAACCAAATTCGTATCACAAATAGTGAAATTTGTCTTTAAAAAAATGCACATAAGCTGAATAGAACATTTATGATTTTTCTAATTTACTACTGAAAGCTCAGCCACTTGATTGTTTAAATCTTTGTTAATGTTGACCCTATGTAGAACTTTGCCGACCCCCCACCACCAAGCGTAGTGTACCGGAGACCTACTGCCCATGAAGGGATGGAGACCGCTCTCCCGTCGGACGATGATGGATGGGAAGCCGGTGACATAACAGATCCCAGCATCAAAGAACGTCGAGTGTGGAGCGATGACCAGAATCGGGGCTTCATGACGTGGAGCTTGGGTGCCTCGAACTGAGTATCGCATGCCTCCTGCGTAGTAGGTCCACCGTCCCAGACATGCCACCAGGTCTCGCACTTTGCTGCAAACAGGTTCATGCCCATTGACAAGTCTACATGAAACCGGGCTATCCTTGAGACTTAGTCCTCCACCCCCTTCCCAAAATCAGCAAACAACAGACACAACAATGATAGTAAAACAAAGAAAGGATATAAATCTATAAGATTGAATTAGTAGAAATTAATGACAGATTTATGAAGATGACACGTGGTTGAGAGAGACCATTCACACCATTTTAAAGTTGGTGCGAATGTACAGTAAGTTAAAAGAACAAATAAACACTTTGTTAAGAAAAAAGCATTAATAGATTAATAGAAAAGGGAAGTTCAAAGCTTCAGAAAACATAGTAGTGTTCCAGAAAGCAAAGATTAAACACAAGAAATGTACAGTATGTTGATGAACCTATCAAAAGATTAGGGACTGGATTCAGAAAGGAATTTGAGTTCTTGATAATGTAAAAGATTGCTGCTAAGTTAGTTTATGTGGGACAAATTACACAATATAATCATTAAGTAATTTATTGGTTTGGTAGTTTTTTTTATACTCTACTTCTAAAATTAGGATGAAATTATTTTTTTAAATTAAAGTATAAGTATACCGGTAATAATTGCAGAAGTTGTTAAGTTTACACAGTAATAGAGTTATATTTTTAAAGCAAGAATGATTTCTAATGATTAAAATTAAAAGAACATTTAACTTTTGAACTCTCAGTTCACAGACATACACATACTAATTAAAAAGACAAACAGTAAAAGCAGAATGCACAGATAACAATTGTGTTACTGCCACATTGTTATTTCATTCAACCATTGCCATTCAATAATAAGATACAGAGTTTATGCGATGCAATGCCACCACCATGTTTAGAAGCAACCAACAAGCAGTTTTACAACTTATTCTACATTGTGTTAATATGTTTTGAAATACTCAAAACAACCGACAATAACTAATGATAGTTTACAACTGAATTTAGTAAATGAAGAAAACATAATCACCTAGACAAATGATTAAGAGGGGCTGTACTGGCAGCTATTTTTATTGGGTCCCATAAGAACATTGTTAAATTTCGAATACTTTTAGAATCTTATTTTTAGTTGTAGAATAATGGAGATGTCTCATTTTGAAGATATATAATTGATATACATATAAACGCTTTTTAGTTTTTTAGATATTTTTTACAGTATCGAGAAGAAAATCTTAAATTCTGTATTCTCCGTCATTTTAATATTCAAAAAAGTATACATTTTAAAAACAAATCAAAAAGCATTTGGTTGCATATTAATTATACCATCAAAACAAGACTTCTCCCATTATGCTAAGAAATACGATAAGAAAATGAAAAATATGGATGCTTTTGTATTGTAAAAGTCCATACAATTTAAAATTGTTCTTATAGGGACAAACTCATGGTTGTTTTACTACAGTTGGCTCTTAAGTTGCATGAATGATGTGCTGCTCTTAATAACAAATATCTTTGGGTAACAAAAGTGTATATACACGATTTTGTCCAAATGATATTTTTAAATATGGAACACTGATGTACTTCTTAAAATTTAAAGAATTTAAATGATAAACTCATGTCCATGTAATAACAATTTTATAAAATAATACTTCATACAAAAATTAACCTAGGCTATTCGTTAAATCAATTAGCTAAATCAAAATTACAAATAAACGTACTTTAACATGTGTGTTTTTTCAACCAAAATCATAATTACATCATTTTATAATGGACAACACAGTTGTGCTGGATGAATAATGTAAATTAGTCCACCATTTCATTTCATTAGACTATCTTAATAAAATACATGTAAAAATCAAGTTAAATTTATTACTAAATTAAAGCTTGTTTCATAATATGACCACCACTAAATTAACATTAATTAACTACACAGTTAGAGAAAGTTTTGATAGTGTTGACAGGGATATCAACAAAAACTGGATAAGAATTTTTGCAGTCTCACACTGCTATATGTATTGCGAAGGTTTACTTAGAGGTACAAATGGGAATAAAACATACGAAAGGACAATATCTTCAGAGATTCAAGAAAGAATTTGGAATCCTTAGTCATAAAATTCAACAGACTAAAAATATAATTATCTTCTAAGATTTTCTGGTTCACACCACTTCAAAACATTGTATTGATCAATTGATTGATTGCCTTAAGTTTCAGTTTTAATCTCTTGACTGAGAATGGATGGCTCAACAAAGTGAGGCTGGAATATCTCGAGATTATAATTACGTTTGCAATATTTTGACATAGTGTGAGCAAAACAAATCTTAGAAAATACTCATCATACTGTCCATGTAAGGCTAAGTAAAGACTAAACTATACAATCATGTATAACAAATTTTTCATCAGGTGTGAACTTTTTAAAACCCATAAGGTCTTGAGAGGTAAATCGAAATCTTAGCATTCAAGAGGTTAAGGAAGGATACAATTCTACTCCCTTCCTCCTTACACCGACAATTTTAAAAAATCAGTGCCATAATCATATGGATAAGGAGAAATTAAAATTTTCCTCTTCCCGTGTCCCAATTTTGAGAGAACAATGTTATTGTATGCTTCTAGAAGAGTTGCTTTTTTAAATAAAATGCTCCCTCCCAATAAAGTAAATCTTAGTCTCCCACTGTGGCTATAAAACAGCAACTGTCATACTTCCAACAATAGGAACGTCAAGGTTCTCAGTGCGAGTGACAACACTGCAGTCGCCTATGATGAGGACAGCCAGGATGTCGAAGAATGAGGAGTGCGGCGCGACAGCGATGAGAGGAGCACAATATCTCGAGGCCTTCCTGCCGGTCACATGCACCCAGTGGAATCCCCAGAAGAACATCATACAGCGGAGAACCACCCCCGACACCCCACGAACAGTCCTGCGTGCAAGGTCATGCAGATATACCCAGGCTGCAAGGCGATCAGAAAGTTTCTTTCAATTCCAACAGATTGTCTACAATTACAGGCACTGGCGATTGATAATTTTTTTTAGAAGGTGATATTGTATAAAAGAAAAGAGAGCAAGAGATCTGTTATTTTTCAGTTACTCTGAGATTACCATCCTGCCCCCAATTCGGAATATTATTGTATTGTTAAGACAATCAGATGTAGTATTCGGGTTTTATACAAAATTGAGTAAGAATGAGAAATACTTATCAGTTTGAATACCAGAAACAAAATGCATGGTAAATAATAAAATATATTATTGACTTAATAACACAAAGGTTTCATTATTTACATAAAAATTGTAGAAAAACTACTTACTCAATTATTCCTTAATGTAAAATTTTCCAAACAGTTTAGATTGTTTCTTTATTAGTGGGTAACCAAAAATCTGTTTTTTTTTTATTCTTTACTAGAATAAATTTTGAATTTTTTTCATTGAAACATAAGTTTTGTAATAGTAAAATTTTAAATGTCCGCCCATCATTTTTTTGATAATTCAGTACATTTTTTTATAGCAAGCGTTACGTTAAACCCTATAATCTTTAAAGTCAGAATTTTTGGTAAGGTACTGATTTGCCAGCTACAGTCATAAATAAATAATAATAAGACAGTCATAAAATAAATATAAATTTGTATTTAAAGTTTTAGTATTTAAATTGACTGTTAGTAAAAGAATTCCGACTTCCTCCATTTTATATATCGCAATAAATGTTTATGAACATAACTAAGAAAAGGTTTTACCTGTTGTTAGATTCTCTTTCATTATTTAATAAAACCATTTTAGAGTCTCGATTAAAGTAGCATTCAACTTCAGTTTAATAATTTGATTGTCTATTTACCTATGCGGGTTCTTATTAAGATAGTTATTATCATAATGCAATTCGTTAAAGAAATGTAAAGAAACTGATTGTTCGGGATAAAAGAACAGTTCGTTTTTTTAATAGATCATCACTATTCTGATCACCTTACAGCACTTTGGTTACTGTCATGCATAAGTTTTGTGTTAGTAAAAGCCATGTACACTGCAGAGGAAATGTTAGCAAAGCAACCTGGAGAAATTAGTCAAAACAAAAATATTCAATGAGTGATAACCAATTTTAGTACAAGAATTCATTATTAATTACTGAAATGACAATTTGATTTTAAAATTTCATGTCAAATCAGTTTTAAGGTCATTTGCAATCCAAAATGTAAGCAAACGATTTTAAAATTCTTGCACAATATTTGATTTTCACTCTCATTTCACCAACAAAGACATTTATGCAGACAATAATGACTCAGTACTCTCAAAGACACAATACCATTACAATTACACATGCTGTTTTGTTCAAACAGTACACAGAGGAATATTAGAAAAAAATAAAAGTTTACAAACATAATCTGTTTAAAAACTATATTAAACTTAACATTACCATATCTTAATTATAAACACTGCACCAATTTTTACTCTTTACAGCTTATTTTTAAATACTTGAATTCAGCCTCTTACTGAGCAGTGAAGATTAGAGCTAATTATGTGACTTCAAATTTAATACACAGTCAATTAAAGTATTCTTGAGTAGGCATTCTGGGTAAATAGAAATATCACTATACGATTTAGAAATATGGTTCAGTAGCCAACATTGTAATATTAATTCATATCATAGCTTTATTATTTTTTTATTTAATACTTATCTCCTCACTCAAGTGGAAGGGGGTCACATTCTGTTACAATATTTTTGAAAATATTTAATCAAATGTTTATAAAAAAGTAATACATCAATAATTTTAATTTTATTTTATTTTATTCACCTGGGGTTATGGAACATTCTCAGATCATACATTTATTGGAAGATCAAACTTGATTAACCTTAATCAATCTGTTCGATCAATATGATTTGGGTTGATAATTTTCATCAAACTCTGAACAAACTACCTGAATGGCTGATAGGATTGATCGAGATTCAGAATTAATCTTAAGATTTTATGTAGATAAACCTTAAGTGTTCTATATATAATATATTCTATATACAAACACAGAATAAACAAAGTGTTCTTTATAACAATTTGGTTGCCAAAATATGATGGATTAAAAATATTTATTTTAATATCATAAATCATACTCAATTTAATAATTACTAAAACTATATTTGAGGTAACTATGTTACTGATTATAAACATATAATATTGAATTAGAGGTATGAAACAATAATAATAATCATTAAACTCCAATGCAAAACTATTGTATTGTTAATGTGGCTAGGTTTTATTAACACTGTGAACATAATTTTGTTATCTGGACCGATGCTTCTAGGTGTCAAACGAGTAACTCAAACAAGGATTCCCTCCCTTTAGGGGGCTATTTGATATGGTTCAAGTAATCTATTGATAAGTAATTGATAAATATTGAACCACTTGACTTACTTTGTAAAAAAACTAAATTCATCACAAAGTATTGTAGTCTTTTGGACTTGAAAAGAAAATACTTTTGTGAGAATATATTTATGGCAAAGAAAATAAAAGTTAACTTTGTTTACCAAGAATTTTAAATAAGTATGTGCCAACTTAAGACATTTTTTAAAAATAATGCCGTTAACGTCCTGTACAGACTACCGAAATGATGTAATGTAACAATCAGGCATCTAATATATATACTATAAAAACATCTGCTTAATTAAAAATAATTGATAAGAAGTAAATCAGTCCAACTTTATTTCATTTGCCATTCTAGTAAAGAGTCAAGATTATAGTGTGGCTTTGTAACTACTTGTACATCTATACAAGTACACAACCACATATTCTACCAGTAGGTACAATATATCGACAGAGGATGTAGTGTTACCGTCGCCATGGTGTGAGAGGTCGCTCTTGAAGATCCGCCTCGGACAGTCCCATCAAGCCGACACATGCCAGCAGCCAGGCAAGCACCAAAAGGCAGACGATCACCAGCAGCCGGACTGGCAGCACCACCACTGTCAGGATACCAGCCTATAACATGTATGTAAAGGTCACAAATAGTCTACAGGTGTTAGAGTTGTTTAATAAAAGACGATCAATTCCAAGAAAATACTTAGGATACAAACCCATTGGCCAACCAATATTTGTTACAAAAAGTCATGGTATCTTTGAATAAAAGCTGTATTATAGATCTCACAACTTCTCACAATTATATTAAAAGATCCGTCATCTTATCTAAAATGGGATAACAACATTTGTTAAAATTAATGATTGTTTGCATCACCCAACTGACTAATAAAAGAAATTTTTTGTATGAAATTATTAATAATCAAGAAATAACCCACTTAAAAGTGCACTGCATACTTACTCTACACTATAACATCAATCTTGTACGATGAGAAGTGAAGTGTATCTCTTTCATAATGGCCAAGAAGCTCCTAGACAATGAAGTCTAGGAACCAAGAGACAATTTACATTGCACAGTATACAGCCTAGTTGTTCTTGAAATCGATAGAATAATATCCTCTAAGAATGAAATCGAACGTAAGCCGCTCTAGTTTTGGTACAATTTGAAGTGGAATGATATCAAAATAGTTAAAAATATGAAATGATAATTTTCTTATAAAATATCGTTACACACTTTAAAACGACCATCAAACACATAATCAATAGTTATATCATCGTCAGACCTAGATGAAGAGACTGAAAGACGCCTCTTCCAGGCAACTTCTAGGGTTTATACATGGTTAGCTGGCGCTGATTTACTATTTATTTATGTGTCTGACGGTTGGTTTTAGTGTGGTAAGCTAAGAAAAATATGATCTGGGAAAAATCATAAATTTTTTTTCTTAAGGAAAATTTCTCTACCTTTTCAAAAAACCCTAGATTGTATGCTTATTGCGTATAATATAGAAACTAAAGTACAATGCAAATTGGCTATCGGCTCCTGAACTAACACTTCTATATCAGTGTATTCCAAAATTTACTATATTCATATTAAAAGACATTAATATAAAATTTGTTGTAGTTAAGTGAATACACCTGACTTTGAAGGTGAATCAATGATTTTGCTAGGCAAAATAACAATATGCTATAATAAGGCATTTTCTTCCAATGCTAATCCTTTTTTTTTGTAAAATGATTGGTTAATTTGCATTTTTAGTTATTGTATTGTAACACACATACAATCAGTATAATTGTATTTTTACGTCGGCTGGAAAGATTCACGATTCAAATCAAAGCAGTTAGAAAATGACAACCGCTAGAGCAATAGTAAATGGAATTATACAAAGCAACGACGCAATAACCAATTACACAATACTGCAATTTCGATAACTTAAACCACCAGTGAGTCATGCATGAGTCTTTAAATGGAAAATGTATTTTTATAGACGGAATAATAGGCATTGGACTATTGAGCCATGTTCATGTCCTAATAGTGTTTTACTCGGTCCAAGAAAAATGTTTTACAGCAGTTTATGACACTATTAATACAGGACTGGAAAAAGCGATATTCAATTTCTCGAGTTGTGGATATTTTTTCATTTTTAAATTTGATTTTGAACATAAAAAGTCGTGTATGTCTGTTTAATAACGACGAAGCCGCAGCGGAAGAACCGAAAGTAACGGTGACGTAGCGTCGGTCGAAGGGTAACGTAAAGCCCGCTGCAAGTAAGGTTATCCAGGCCAAGGCGGTCGCCATGAACCGTCACTGCCGTCACCCACAGAGAGTGCAGGACATGGGAGAACACAAACAATTAACGGAAATCGGTTGATAATTACCTGTCAACCACTTGTTGCAACAGCCTTTTCACAATTGTGAAAGATCTTTTAAGTGGGATAAAAAATGCTCTTAAATATCAGCACCCGAATGTCACCATTTCATACAAATCCTTTTATTGGCTGAGCGTTAGCGAAGCTTATCACTCGCGGGACTGGAAAATGTAATTACTGATCGTTGTGTGTTTTCACAATATATCGATGACACACTGACTTATAGACTTGACATTTTACACAACGCTCCATTTCTATGTAGGAAACACTTCGTTGAATGCCACTTCGTCGGATTTGACTGAGCTTAGTGAACAATTTTTACATTTACCTTACAGGTAACCGTGATGCTAACAAGAAAATCGCAGAATAGATAAATTTTTAAACAAACTGAGTACAAGCATATGCCATTTTAACACGTGACATAGTCGTCAACACATGACGTCACGTAACTTAATGGCATGGTTTCTAGTCTATTATTATTTAAATAATGCTATGAAACCCAGAGTAGTGAAAAAAACTGAATTTATCAAGTGGCATGATATCATGAGAAAGATTACATCTGTAAACTATACGTTTTGCATAAAACGCCATTTTTACACAGACAAGAATGAGCTCATGTTCGTCCATTGGATTGGGCTCTGCGTCATTGAAGCCCCTTACTCAGTGGGCTGGCAAAATATACTTTTTTGCCTGTGGGGGGATGTAAAAATGTCTTCTCTGTATGATATCTGTTTGTTTGCAGCAGGATATTTGGTGAGCTACTTGGTGACCTACTCCTTGAACTCGTACGTTTTGCGTACTCCTAGCTTGTTTTTTTATCGGTGCGTTCTCACCACATTTCAAAATACATATAAATGTGGTTATAAATAAATTTGTGCACTAAATCAGAGGCGCTCATTATCACCATTATTGAGGTGGAACACATACGTCGCGGTCAACTAGTTGACTTGGACGCGCTATCTAGATATTGGCGTATTGCCTATATTGAATTCAATTTTCCTTGGGTAGGGTTCAGATTTTTTATCCAGAGACTAGTTTTCCTCGATACTGTTGGCATCTTTCCCTCAAAGGCAGGTTAGTTAAACTGCATACCATGTCATCGCTATTAGGGGGAAGTCCGTGATGATTAAAGGACATTTATGACATTTACCAGGGCGGTTTTATAAGTCTGGTAAATTTGTATGAAAGAGCGGGAAATTTTCGAAACCTGCACTGTTGTTTGTAAGTCTGATATTTCCACGGGTATTATAGCACCAACACTGAAGACCATTTACTTCTGGATCAATGAGTTTAAACGTGGCCGGAGAAGCACGGAGGATGAAGCACTCGCTCCGGTCGGCCTGTTGAAGTCACCACACAGGAAAGGATCGATAAGGTGCATGAGATGGTAATGGAAGATCGAAGATTAAAGATTCGTGAGATAGCTAACATTATAGACATCTTAATCGAACAAGAGCTTTGCATCCTCCATGAAAAATTTCTATGCGCGATTGGTGCCGCGCCTGAAACTTGGATCCACTATTACACTCCATGCTGACTGTTTTGTCAGCGGAAAAGGTGATGGCCACTGCGTTTTGGGATTCCCAGGGGTCCAGGGTATAATCCTGATATTTTATTTAGAAAAAGGAGTGTCGATAACTGGGCCCATTATGCTGCTCTGCTGGATCTTTTGATAAAGGAAATCATTGGAAAACGTTCCAAGATTGGATTCAGAAGAAGGTGCTGTTTTACCAGGACAATGCTCCAGCCTACACAGAAGCTATCGCAATGGCAAAAGTGCTCGACTTGGGATTCGAATTTGTTCCTCATCCACCCTATTCACCAAACTTGGCTCCGACTGACTTATTCCCAAACTTGAAAATTTGGCTTGGTGGGAAGAATCTTTCATCGAATGAGGAAATGTCCACCGCTGTGACAGACTATTTTGTAGAGTTTGACAAAGCCTACTTTGCCGAAGGGTTAAAAAATTTGAAACTTGTTGAACCAAGTGTATAGCCTTACAAGGAGACTTGCCGAGAAATAAAGTGAGTTTATGCCTTCAAAACAATATTTATTCTATTTTTACCAGACATCAAACCACCCTCGTAAATCGAGATCTCCATATTGAAGAATGTCAAGAAAATAAAATGCACGTTAGATGTTTCTTTCTAATTTTGCTTATTTAATATTTTGTTCAAGAATTCCGTTTAGAATTCGTCTACAATTTATTTTGACATTACCGCCGAGTAAAACATAAAAAAAGATAGGAAGTTACAAGACAGGTTTCTATTCTGCAGAAGAAACTTACTTTGTGACTTCCTATCTTTCTTACCACCTCTGCAGGTGGAGAAATCTGTTGAGACCCATGTCAGGAAAAGAACAAATCTGTTTTACACACCTAGCTAGTGCTCTGGTTGGTACGTACCAGTTACCTCGAGTACCGTCTTTCCGACTTTCTACTGATTGTTTTCTTTTTTATATGGGGAATTTAGACATTTAAACATTTCCACGTTCAGAGGATAATGCACCACGTTTCTTTTGTTTCCCACAACATTCTCTTACTACACTTACATTTTCAAGCAAAACAGCGAGAGCATTTTTTTACTCTTTTACAACTTTGACAACCGTTCGACAGGATTTTTGTGGGAAAGTTTGATATATATATTTCCTGAGAAAAATTTCTTGAAAACATTCCTATTTATGTGTATTACTCAATTAGCTATATTATGAGATGTGAGACACGATTTAACGACAGATGATTCAACGAGTGGAATTTTGCAGACCTGTGTGAAGGTTTCTCACCTGTCAAGATGAAGAGGTTACGAAATCTACAATAACCCGAAGCTTAAGGCTAAAAATACAGTAAGAAGTTCCTCAATTCTTGTAAAACCAAACTCTTTTCTGAATCAATCCAGTGGCATTTTCGTGATTTAAGTTCTGGAGGGGAACAAATCTGTGTATAGTATTAAATCATTCGTTTAATTTAAAATCCCATTCTTTTTTTAGAAAAGAGGCCGATTCCCCTTTTAAACGTTATTCTGCCTGCCCTTATCGACCACTGGTTTGTGCAAGGATCTTATAAAATAAAATAAAGGGGAATGGATAGAAGTGTTTGAGGATGAAGTCCTGCGGTTATAGACAGGATTTGACCCTGCGCTTTTTCTAACTCAGATTTTTACTCCGACGTCATAAACCAATCATGTGGCACTTTCACTCCCAATCATATAGAGCGTTCGAAAAATATGAACAAAAGTTAATAAATGGTTAAATTAACAAATATGTCTGACATTTAAACAAGGTTATATTGCTTCACTTAAACTGTGGCCGTCTGCTTGTTACAGCATTTTAATTTTGTAACGGTATTTATACTATTAGGATACATTAAGGATTAGTGATAACAATAAACAATATACTAAATGGTGTAACATTGGTTGCAATTCAATTCTAACAGGTAAAAGAAAAACATTTAAAAGAATGCTAAAACATGGCTTTACAAATTACACTCAATTGTGTATCCACTGGGCATCGAATAGAAACCAATGGGAAAATTAAATTTATCTTAACTCTGAAATAAAAAGAATAAATCAATTTACTCAAAGTATTTTTATTTAAACAGTAAAACGTGTACCTTTTTGGGAGTGCCGATGGCCGAGTGGTCTGACGTTGGACTTTGGGCCTGAGTTAGATACAGCGCGGGATCAAATCCTGTCTGTGACCGTTGCGCTTTTTATCAGTACCATCGACCTTGTACTGTATCGACTCTACTCCTTATTCTGTTTGATAAGATCTTAGCACAGGCCAGGGGCCCCACGAGGACGGGCAGAATAAGGCTCAAAAGGGGATTGTCCTCTCCTTGTTTTTACAAAAAAAATTGTCATCCGAGCCTAATAGAATATAGCAGATACTTTCTAGGAATATTACTTTACATTATTTAAAACGATTTTGTTTTTAAGTTGATTATTATAAAATTACTACATTTTGAAATGTTTAAAATATTTAAAAAAAATATATATTTGAACTAATTTACCATACGATTTGAGTTTCACATTCAGAGTAGGATGTGGCAATCTAAATCACGTACATAGGGCGACAAGATAGGACGTGATAGTACGACATTTATTGATTTATTTTTTAATTTCACTTGGGTTTATATTTCAAATGTTGATGTTTTTCCAGAGAGATCTATTTTGATATGTGATCTTATACTAATTTGGCATGTGTATGCTAAAGGAGGTTGTCATACATAGAGGAACCATTTTGGTGACATTATTTTTTGGCGAAATTATTCCGACACTCGGTATTTCTGGTTCTGAGATCACTGCAACCGACCCATAACAGATAGGTAGGACATAACACATTTAACTGCTTTGGTTTATAATGTGTTGCCTTTTCCTTTAATGTTAACATGTTTATACGTGTATGTACGTAAAAACCATCATTTTAAGTGAATGAACAAAATCCAGGGGTAAAAATGGACCCAATGTAATTAAATCTTTTCCGTTAACGAAGTGTACATTATACATGAACAATCCACATAATAATTTAAAAAAATGAAATTTCAAAGCTTAGCTTAGACCCCTTGTGAATGTCCAATATGTCTCACATTTGCTGCATGCATAAAAATAATCAAGCTGTAAAAAAACTCATAGCATACGTGTATAAGTATGTATTGTGTTAAACAACATACAAGTAGGCAAAAGTAAGGCAAATTATTGCTGCAGAAGCGCGTTTTCTTAAGTAGGTTGGAGTTGCTGGCAGAGGTGGGATGCAAACACTCTCATTGACATATGTCCACATGAAAAGTTTTAGTGTGATATCAAGAGAATCAGGTGGCTAGAGGCGTAAACCATATTTGTTTACCATTCTGCTTATCCATCGTTAGGGAATGGATTGATGAAAAATATCTAACATCATAGTGCCAATAGAGTGGAGCTTCATCCTGGTGAAGACTTAAGTTTAGTGAATCTATTCTAAGTTGAGGTACAAGCAAGTGTTCCAAAGATATTTTATTCACTTACGCGGTTGTCTTGGTACCTTTTTTCTTAGTAGAGACATCTAGTTTCTTGAAATTACCTAAGCCAACCACGAATGCTTTTCTAGCTGACTGTTCAATTGGTGAAACAGAGACGAAATGCTCTCTGTACTGTAACTTCTTAATGACTTCTTGTAAACTTATGCTGCATGGGCTTCATATCGCTTACAAAATGACAGTGTGCGTTTGGGTAATATCAACCAAACTTTAAAACTAATTTTTAAATATATTTCATTTGAAATCTTGGCAACTAAACTAAGCAAAACTCTTGGATGAATTATACATGTCTGCTTTTTGTATCGAAGTCTCTTTTAAAAACCATGATCTCAGCTATCCATACCACCGAGGATTTAATTACAACTGCGATATATAGATTTGCTCTTGGAGAAATTCGTCTTTGCAAACTTGACCACATTCACAAAACCGTTATACGAGATCTCGTACTTATCAGTCCACTAATACCATAGCCTACATTCTTCTTTCGACTTTTTTGGAATTTAAATGTACTTTACAATAATAAGATCTAATGAGCTTTATATGGTGTACTTTTATGTTGCTGGGACTATAACTTATAACTATAACATCGATTTCCCAGATTAGCAACACCTAATTTCACAATGGCAAAGTGATATCGGTTCACCCAAGCGTTGTATTAGTTAGCAACGGTCAAGAAATTGTGCAGGGTGTCAGTTGTCTCCGACACAATTTACGTGTTTGGTCCACCAATTGTACTACTCGTAATGTTTACCTTAAAACCTGTTTCGTTGCAGTTTTCGAACTTGGCACTATTAGGTTTTGTGGAACGTGAATTGTGAAACTTCCTCGCCCATTAGGCGCTACTACCGGCCAGTAATGGCGGAGATTGTCGTCTTCCTTGTCCGACCTGGCTATTGAACTGTTCATTTTTGCTGTATACGAGCCGGCGTTTTGCACGTCAGAGCACAAAAAGTTCACAAGGCGAACAACACGGATTCTCTCCCACACGACCTCTAAAATCCTTATATAAATTATCTTCCTTTTAATACATTACGTCGATTAAGTTCCTTTGACTAGCCAATTTTGACTTGTTGAAAAATTGTTGGTTGATTTATATAAACGAAGTTGGGTATCGGGATGCTTTTCTATGGAACATTTTTCTATCCTTCGATCTAAAATATCACTCATTTCTAAGCACTTCAACATTTTATGGATTAAATGTTTCTAAAAAAAATGGAACTAACTTTGATCTGCCTTTTGTATTAACTGTAGGCGTTATGCAATGATAATAGTTGAAATTTCTTAATTATAAATAAAAATCTGTTGTAAAAATAAGTAATGAGAATTCCATTGAATTTCGTGCAGTTCCTTCTGTTCGAACATACATACACATGAATATGTTTGAATATTTTGAAATATATTTCAATCCAGGGCTGATTAACTCACATAACGGTTATTGTGCCAAGGGGGTTTCCTCAATTTCGGTTATGGAAGTAAGTTGAATACCGTGTAGACCAAAAGTAGTCCTAGCCTAGGTACATCGCTTTCAATTGACTGTATATATTAATAATTCTAAAGGTTCAACTGTTTACATAAGTTAATAACATTTTCCATTACTTAAGTTTACTGCAGTTCGTATTTATTACTTAATATCTTTAAAACGCGCTTATTAATTAGCGTGATTGATTTGCATTGGCCGGTTTATTCATACTAATACGTACAATATTTAAAACCATGTGTATATACCACAAATAATGTGCGCTAATTCTGTCATTCTATAAGCACAACCTAATAATATTTGAAAATTGGAGCGAAATATCTATGAATTAAGTTAGTAAAATAATCTTTAGTTTTTTATAAAATTAATATGTTATTTATGAATTTAAATTGGTACCACGTGTAAGTTACCAAAAACTAACCCTTTCTGTTTCTGAAAACTAAAAGAATATAATACTTTATTGTTAATAGAAATATTACAATGTTTCTAACATAGTCATAACGTATAATAAATACTATTTCTTAAACTACTGTTAAAAACTCCTGAAATTATTAGAGACTATGAAAAAGAGTTAAAAAATTCAGATAAGTTGTAAAAGTCAACATTCATAAGAAAGGATCACAGCATGGATTTAAAATGATGAATGTCAGGGCAGTTCTTAAAATGAGTGGACAACTACATACAACACGAGAGAGTGTGGTAGTAGAAATAATGTTGATACAGATTTGTTGTGTATTTTCCACTGTATTTTTATTCTTTACTCCGTGCTTCATGACGTCAGTTTTTTCTGAATTGTAATATGAATTGTTCTTGTTTAGCAAAGTTACATTAGAACGCCCCGACAAGTACGCTACATACCTGTATAAGCTAACATATGTGCATATATGCGAACTAGGTTAGAGTATGCATTGGTATGCTGGGGTGGAACTTACATCAGCAACCTTATCCCACAGATAATCCAGCATAAATATCTAATTAGAGTTATGACAAGAAACAAGTTTCTGACCATTCATGGCCATTGTACCTTAGCTTGAGAATTCTACCATTAAGACATCTTTTTGTTTTTAAGGTTATGGCAGCATTCTACAAACAGAGAAGCAATTGTCCAAGAAATATGAATATGTTTAGAAATAAATTAAGAAGTAGGGAAAATATTTATGTCCCTGGACCATTTATAACCTTTTCTAAAGAACATATAAGTTTATCGCACCAGGAATGTACAACTTGCTACCATATGATTTAAAAAATGTAAGCAGTTTTAATAAATTTAAGAAGGGCATTTTAAAATGGCTGTTTACCATAAGCCACATAGAAGATCTGCTGAATTAAATATAACTTCTTGGGTGATAAAAGTATTATTTATTGTTTTTTGGTCATTACTGTATATCTATTATATAAATTGATTGTTTTGTATTGTGTTGTAAATTGTATATATCTATTTGTGTCTAGTTTTGAATTTTACAAAGACAAATTGTTATTTAAGACTGCACTGATTATATCTAAAAAGTATAGTACCTACCATTATTTAATTCTGGTGACAGCAGGTTATGTTATTATGTTAAGTTATGAAGGAACCTCATAACAGGCTTGCCTTTGAGGCCCTATTGTTTTCCGTTTGTGTGGGTTAATTTTGTGGCATAGAATGGAATTATTGTAAGCAATTTATTGTTTATACCTACATCTGAGGAAAATAAATTATTCTTGATTCTTGATATATACGTCCCGAATACATCGCACTGATAGAATCTAGCATTAGTGGATATGCTCTGTTGGTGTCGTAGTTCTGGCCCTTTTTTATAGGGAAAACTAGGGAAATATTGATGTGTAATGCAAACCACACTGGTTCAGACCATAATTCCCTGCACCAGCGGTCTCCAACGCTAATTGGATTTCTGAACTGTTCCACCTGTAACGGGGTCCCGAAGTTGTTGATTTCTCCAAGTAATCTCACAACCTTTCACTGTAATTGGTGGTGGACTGTGTGTGATGTGTTCTGTAGACTCCAGCAAAAACTTTAACAATTACCATACACACAACTGAATGAATCAAACAGAGTAAATGTATCAAACTACATTTTAACCTTATGATGAGTTGCTACATATCAGATAAAAGATGGATTGTATTATAACAAAATCAAATTTCAATAATAGTTCCCCTTTCCACAATAGGTAAAGTTTGGTCCATTGTTAAAAGCCAAACCATACCAGGCATAACCATTAGAATTTTGATTTACACACGGTGACGTTATGAATAACACCAGAACTGCGATTTAGCTAACCTAGTATAAACATTGTTCTGCGAGCATAAAGAGTTTCGCGTAGCAAAATAATTTTAAGGTCTCCTTATAGAAATAGAAATGTACATCTATGTATTATAAATCATTGTGTATTTGTCATCAAACGCAGTACTATGAAGCCTTTTCACTGAACCTGTAGATAATAAGTTTGTAGGTTGATAAGAGTAGACGCATTCAAAGTGTGCCCAAGGCCTACATCTGTCCAATAACCTCCGTGGAATTGTTTGTATTCTCAGTTTGAAAGCAACCCGGAACTGGTTGTTTCTATGAAGTCCTCTAAGGACAAGGCCAGCAGAGTGTACACTTCATTCATGTGTGTTCAACATTCATAACAGGAAACGTTTAGGACTTTGGCGTGGCGGTTTTGATGTAATCGCGCAAAAACTCCACTTTTTCAAGGAAAACCAGAGCAGTTCCTGACCGGTGAGGGTGATGACTCTACCGGTGAGCCTGACCGGACCGGTGTAGCAGGTCTCCAAGGCTACATGTGACGCAACTGCCCAAAACAGACCTTGGATAACACTTTTGCTCCGTTCCCGCGCTTCCGCGTGCTCCGGCTACCGCACTGCGCACGAACAGTTCCCGCCCGCAGCCATCATTAAATACGCGTTTCACTGCTTGGTTTAGTGGTCGCAAGGCACACATCGGTCATATCTGATTATCTTCGACTTTCCTCCTCAATCCACCTCAAATAATCCCTTCAACGCGTTATTTTTTTTTTCATGGTCATACTCCCTCCTGCGTTGATTTTTCTGGCGGTTTTTTTAGAGATTTTGTGTTTTATAAATAATATAAGCAAATTACCCAAGTTTATAATTATTTTATTATACTTCTATGTTGTTAGTGTTTAAAATTAGCCAAATTAAACAAAATTAACCTACTTTAGGTTAATTTCCCTAAAAGCTAGCTAACCTACAAACCATCCCCAACTCATGTTTATAAAACACAACAAATTGTTCCTGTCAAAACGGGATTTCCTTCTTCAAAACAATATAGTTAGCTTGTAAAACTAATAATAATAACTAAACAAAGGAACGTAAAACACACAAAAATATGTCAGTTGAACATAACCATCACACTAACAATGACTGTAAACAACAACAAACGTAAGCTGACAAACGATCGGCTGCACGGCAATGACGTCGTCTTGAATGCAGCTGATTTCTCAGATATTTTTTTCTAAAGATCGATTTTTCGAGATATCGTCTCAATTAATCGAAAGTTTGAATCTTCTCCTTTCGATTGGTATACATTTTTCATTGAAGACATTCGATAGTCGTCTGTTACAGCTACAAAAATAACCGACTACTCCATGACGTACTCAGTACGGCAAAACGCGATCTCAAGTAAAAGTGTCATGACGTACCTAGTACGGCAAAACGCGTTGAAGGGACTTTCCTCCTCAATCCACCTCAAATAATCCTTAATGCACCTGTACCAAAAAACTGCTATTTATTATTTGTGTAACTTTGAGTACTGTGATATCTTCGGATAGTAATAATATTCTTTATTGCAGGAAACAATTAGCAATAATTGTATTGGAAGCGTCATATAAAAATAAAAGTTCTAATCTAATAAATAAACAATTTAAATATAAGTAAAAATTAATAGATAAATATTAAATAAAAATTACTTTTAAGATGACACATGTCGCCGGTTCCTCGATTGTGGCCAAATTTACTTGGATATCAGAAGGGGAGTTAGAAAAATTATTTTTTAAATGTAAAGAGAATATCCCAATCTCTACATTAAATCTTAGTGGCCTATCGCAATCTCGTCAACTGAGTAAAAACCCTACTCAGTTATAATTAGTACAAGATACAGACTAGCCATATAGAGATATTGTAAGTTAATTCTACATTTTAAATTGTTTCGTTACTTAATTTTCTTAATTTATTGAAACGTCCAATGACTTGAGATACTTATGAATATACTTACTAATTAAATACTAATCAAACAATTTTAAAATTCTAATTTTTTGCACTTTACAACAATTCAAGCATTGAGATTTATAACACACACACACACACACACACACACACACACACACACACACACACACACACACACACACACACACACACACACACACACACACACACACACACAACACACACACACACACACACACACACACACACACACACACACACACACACACACACACACACACACACACACACACACACACACACACCCACACACACACACACACACACACACACACACACACACACACACACACACACACACACACACACACACACACACACACACACACACACACACACACACACACACACACACACACACACACACACACACACACACACACACACACACACACACACACCACACACACACACACACACACACACACACACACACCACACACACACACACACACACACACACACACACACACACACACACACACACACACACACACACACACACACACACACACACACACACACACACACACACACACACACACACACACACACACACACACACACACACACCACACACACACACACACACACACACACACACACACACACACACACACACACACACACACACACACACACACACACACACACACACACACACACACACACACACACACACACACACACACACACACACACACACACACACACACACACACACACACACCACACACACACACACACACACACAACACACACACACACACACACACACACACACACACACACACACACACACACACACCACACACAACACACACACACACACACACACACACACACACACACACACACACACACACACACACACAACACACACACACACACACACACACACACACACACACACACACACACACACACACACACACACAACACACACACACACACACACACACACACACACACACACACACACACACACACACACACACACACACACACACACACACACACACACACACACACACCACACACACACACACACACACACACACACACACACACACACACACACACACACACACACACACACACACACACACACACACACACACACACACACACACCACACACACACACAAGTAAATAACTTTTACATGTACAACTATTATATACAGTAATGTTTAATAATATATTGCCACTTTGTAACAATTATTCCCATTATATTTTAATTGAAAAGTACAGAAGACCATTAGTTTGACTCATTACACTTCGAAGATTTCTGATTCGACTGACTGAAACAATGAGCATTTTTTTCACCAATCACAGTTTTTTTTTTTTTTTTTTTTTTTTTTTTTTTTTTTTTTTTTAATCCACCATGTTGTTGAGAATACTCTGTGGAAATTTTAGCTTAATATCTCACCATATGGGTGTAGCAACACAGTTTTTGTAAACACATTACTCTTTGTGGGTTCCGTTATACCATAGTATAACGTAATATTAAGTATATTGTCCTTGTGCATAAGGCTTAAAATTTCCTTATTGTTTAACAGCAATGATGGATTTAATTTGGCCGGCAGAAAAGAATAGACGATTGATGCTTAGTTACGTAAATAATAAAGGAGAGAACTTAAACAGTTACGAGATTATGGGTTGGCAACATTTCTCTTCCGTAAGCTTGTCCACAGGTTGTCCGGAGAAAAAATTTGAGCTGTAGACTTTAAATTTTACATAAAATCTAATTTATAGATAAGATCGTGACGCGTCTAGCCATGTACTAAAACTAGGTGGGAGTAGACAACACCACGTATCACGTAATAGGCTTTACCACTATTCGTTCTAGAGAAACCCAACGGATAGTTAGGTTTCGCTAACGCTCAGCCAACTCACATGGACGTATTTGAACCATCATCGAACTCTATCTTGTCTTTCAAGTCCATAGTTCAATTCGTTCTCAAAATATCGTACGGAATAAAGGCAAACAAACTGGAAACCAGAAACAATGGAAGTTTGCCACCCCCTCCCAGCGGAGTGATAGAAAGATATGCAAGATTTCAAGTCTGTAGCTGAATCTTTCTTATATCCCGCGGACAGTTAGGCTTCACTAACGCTCAGCCAAATTCCATGGAGGGACGTGCACCATAATCGAACTCTATATTCCCTATATAGAATTGAGCCTCATGCAAAGTGTCTACTACGTAGCTCAGTTCATTCTCGAGAAGATAAATTTTGCCAACCCCTGTGCTAGGCTTCACTAACGCTCAGCCAATTATAACAATATAAAATTATTACTCATTATAAAAAAAGTTATTTTTATGATTAGAGAGCAAGAGCGCACACAAAGTAAATATTGTTAGTTATTAAATGCGATATACTATGTCTTTCAAACCCATCAGAAACTCTTTCCAGTTGTAAATCTTAAACAAAACTAGAGCCGTGAGAAAAAATGTAATAGGGTTAAAATTATTTATGTAACTGGCAACGCCCTATTTAGAAAGTAGAAATTGGATTTTAGGAATCTCGATCTTTTCGGCATCAAGTTTTTGTCCTGATTAAGTTTGGACCGGTAGCGGTGGATATAACTTCCTGCATCGGATCAGTCGAGGACCGGACTTGATGGGCGGAGGATATGGAAGTGGAGAAAAAGAAAGCGAATCTGAATCTGTCCAGGAGAGGGACCAGTCGCTACGAACTTGACTTTCTCCGCATTGTTGATCCTAAGCGACCGCTACACCGGCATTCCGTACGAATATCCCCACCTGTTCACCTGCCAGTTCACACTTTTGGCTGAATACCGCTGGCCCTCTAGAAATTGGTGAGGTTCCAAGGAAATTCTACAAATCTATACAGAAATAGAAGATAAAAAAACATTCAGAATTTGGTACTTTTTAGCAGTTAACTTATATACACTTCTAATCGTCTTGTGCATTTGTCAATATGAGGGATCTTTAAGATCTAGGATGATATTAGCACCTCATAAAATATAAAGGCTTAATGGTTTTTTATTACAATGTATTGCAACAAAAATGGATGTTTTTTACAACATCTGCATGGTTCATTTTTAAGAATTACTTTTTACTGTCGGATAGTGAAAATGTTTACGTCATTATGTGAAAATGTCATTAAGTCCATGAGCAGGTAAAGCCAATGACAACTTAATTTGTGAATTTCGAAGCATTAGACACCTTGGAATCAAAGCTGATTTTTTTTAAGCAGCCTAAACATCACAAGGCTGTGCCTAAACTAACACAATAGGCTTTTATGTCATCGTTAATACATAAGTGAATAAACAAACTTCAACATGTACATATAAAATGTACACAACTTTTTATTCTTTATAGAGGTCTCGGTGCGGCATTATTTTAATCAAGGAAAGTGTACTTTGTAAGGAGAAGAAGAAGAAACACTTCTTTATCGATGCGAAATTAGAACCATATGGTCATGTCTTACATAAAACCTCTCTTTGTGTTGTTCTTTTTTTAACATATTAACAAAAACAATTAAACTTCAGATATTTAAATAATCGTTTAGACAATGTGCTATACATATATACACACATAACAAAAACCTAATTTACATATGATATATCTATATTATCTGATTTTACAATAAAATTTCCAGTGTTAAGTGAACGTTGAAGCTGTATTATCAAACTCCATCTAATTAATGTGCCAGTCTTAATTAGGCATGGATTAAACGTCAGTTATATGTAAGAATTGACTGCAAGAAACTATATCGAACGTTAATTTTGGTCAAAAATAATAAATACAAAACGTACACCGGCCAAATTACGGAGAAACGTAGTACTACGAAGGCTTGCATGTCTTATCGATATATCGCGCTCCTCGTCCTTTTCGCGATGTTCTGTACGGACATAGGTTTAGCGAACCTTCTGCTCGTCGGTACTGGAAAGGTTAAATGAACTCAGCTAATATATGCAGTTGTGATAGCACAGTTCATATTACTTTATAGTAATGCTTTCAGGACTGCATTACCTAATCCATAATTTCAAAACAGCACTAATTCAGAATCAAGTATGTTTTTAAACGTAACCATCTATTTTATTAATATTTCAATTAGACCATTTTAAGGTAACACAGTGTTATTATGGGACTTTCATCAACATTTTGATTAATCGAATAATTCATAAATCTATACAGAAGTACTTGTATAATCGAAATGACATCTTACATTTCATAAAACTAAAATTTTAAAAATAAACCGTCTTTTTCTTTCAACCTTATATTAACCAACAAGAAGTCCTGTATTTTGATGTTGAAGATAATTAACCCATATTTTTCCACGTAGCATACACAACAGCCAACAACGAACCTACTGCAATACTATAAACAATTCACTGCTATCGAACCCCTGAACGCGACAACTTTACGAACACGCAAACCTCCTTGCCCCCATTACTACCAAAGTTGATTATTAATTCCTCAGACTGTTGTATTCATGGAGAAGGCGTGATACAAGACAAATACTCATCGATTTCTGAAGAAGAACCGCTGCTTTCGTCCATCCCAACAAAAGTTCCTGTTTTTATGATCTGGTAAGTATCCGTTACGATTTGGAGTAAGGAGTCATTCACTGGTAATCAAAATACGTTATGGGAGAAAGAAAACATTGTTTTAATAACAACAGAAGGACTACATGTATTTTACAGCTGATACCTAATAGTATAGAATTTAGAGTCATCAATAACTCACACTGCTCATCGTCAATGATTTTTGAGCTCTCACGTACACTGGATAAAAGAAAATCTAAGCCCAGACGTGTCACTGAGGGTAATAAATAACTAGTGCCAGTCAAAAGGATTCGCTAGGGGTACGCTAAGTCCTGCCGGTTATAGTTCCAAGGTATCACCGTAGGATCGCGCTGTGTAATCCAGTGAGATCTCTCTTCCCTCTGTTTCCAGTGAGTTCTACGTTATCTGTACACTGGATACAATGAAATAAGTCTATCATTGCGAGTTCCTTATTAATGCAACCAATTTGATTTAACAAGACAAATTTAATATCGTTTATATTAAAGTTTCTAAAGCGTGAATGTAGATTTTAGCTCCAGTTTACCTTCCTCTCAATCCCGCGTCTGGAATCTGACACTGTCACCGATTTGATACCTGGAATCTGAAGTCATGTTCTTCCCAAACAATATTTTTTTAAATCGGCAACGAAGAAGCTCAAAACAAATTATTTATATCTTTTCGACATCAAGGACACCCAGACTACAAAATTTAAAACTAGGGTGTAATTCAGGTGAATTGGTATTCTCATTGTCTCCGTAAGTGTACAATTATTGAATGCACTACAACGTTTCTGACAAAATTTCTATGCACGGTGGAGCAACCGAGTTTTCTACACATGTTGAGTTTAGCTCCAGTTTAACGCATTTTCCCCGTCATAAAAAAACTTAATAAATGAAGATAAAAGTATCCATTAACGCGTTCAACGACACTCCTTATATGTTAGCATGAACAGCCCTAGCCTGGTGCTGGTGATCGTATATTACGTACATTTATCATGGACGAAAAGAATTCGAATAGAAACCCACATATTTCTGTACACCTGGATGACTTCAAATTAGGAAAACTCATAGAAATATCTCAGGATATTTAGATATGTTAGTACGCTTGTTTGAACAAATAGTCTAAACCAGTTCCACACCAGTCAACGCTTCGGCTAGTACATGCCTAATGATAGCAATTTAGGTTTATGGTGAGTATCAATTTCATAAATAATTTAATTGGTGCAATATTATATTTGACACAAAACAGAAACGATAAAACAAAAATCCATTGTCAGAAATAGTAAATTTTACTATCTTACTTGGTGCCGTTTAGGAAATTCTTCGTTTAAACTCATTTTTATAAGTTGAAAACGAGAACAATCCAAATACAGTTATCATGAAGAATTTTTCAGTCTAGTAATTCAAGGTATTCATTTTTAGCTAGTTACGTATATACCATAAATACATTTTTTTATTACTACAGTTTCGCTTTTACTGTATTAATTACACAGGAGGTAAATCATTTATACGAACGAGATGTGCTAAGGTCCAAAGTTCGACGCTAGGTGTAATTTTGATTGTTACCGTTCAAATATATTTGCTACCTGTCATCCCATTCCACAAATGGCAGTCACTTTTGTCGTACTCAATTTATAGCATTGAATGAATTATATGTTGTGTAACTAATACAATACTTATTTCCAAAATTATAGCACAGAAGCCAGTAGTAGAATTGATATTCATAGAATCTAAAAATATTTCGTCAATTACAGATTTATTACTTCCATTCAAGTCTCTTAGTCTGCGCTAAGTTTATATTTTCCCTTTTTAGCCAGCTGAAGGAGTTCATCTGGATTTCATCCGATACAAAAATAAAGTTTAAAATCAAAAAATGTTAAAGTTAAATTGGTAAATTAAGTACAGGAAATTAATTACTGAAATGAACAAAATTCAACTTATTTTAACTTTAAGATTAGCAATTACATTATGAATTCGGTAACGAAAATATTCACGTGCTGTTCTAAATAAATCGATCACTCCCCATGTCTTTACCACGTGACTGACGTGTATCATGCGCACCCACACATGTATACAATGAGAATCCTCCGTTCCGGACGATTACCATTGCGGAGACGTGACGCAGCGGCGGCGGCGGTGGGGAAAGTAGAGAGTGCGTTGGTAACAATGGTAACACCAGGGGCCTCAGGCTACATATCATATGACTAGGCGCTTTGGTGATCCATTATGTGTACGAAAAATAGACCACGTCGAATAACTTTATCGGAAGCCTAACCAAAGTCCCGTTCGTGAAACTAATCCAAGAGGACCGTTACACCCACATAGAAACATAGCGGGGACTTAGCAGTCAGAGCCTCTAACAGACATTGAAGATTGGGCATAGCGAGGTAAAGTTGGCCGTTCTTTATCAGAAAAGTTATATCGAATTCTACATAATCAAGACCGATGAGGAAAGTACAACCTCATTACAATATACGAGGTTAACTATTTTGCTTAAACTCTAAGAATGGGCAAAGAATGAACAAGGGAAATTGAATTGCTTAGCATTTTACTATTCACAAATTCTGCACGAAAATGATACCTATCATTCTTTCGATATTACAAAAAATAAGCTAGCAATGTGAATATATGTGCATTGATCCTTCAGTTCTCCTTCAGAAGCGCATGTGATGAATGATTTCGACGTATGATCGTGATATGTAACACCAATATATGCCACAGAGGAAACTTATTGGAGATCTAAAACATCTCGAAGAAGTAAAACAAGATTTAAAAAGACGATGGTTGTTTTCCAACATTCATGGGCTTATGCACTTCACTGGGTTCCTGAAGGTCACGCTGTGGATCGATATTTCTACCTTGGCATTCTTACTCAACTCCGTGAAATAGTTAGAAAAAACTTCCGAATTGTATGACGTCATGGGTTCTCAACAGTAGAATGTGTCTGATCGTTCTACGTTGTCTGTGAAGAGGTTTCTAGAGAGTTCAAAATGCAAAACCCAAGGGATCGCCATTCGCCTTTTTTGCTTGACCTTGGACGCACCATGTGATATTACTCTATTTCTTCAAGACAAATTATGCATTAAAAGTAATAAGATTTCAGTCAATTGCAGGTGTGAAATAAAAAATGGCACGCCTCACGAGGAAACTGACAGAAAACTTTCTACATTTTTTAGGAGCAGAAGAGTAGTGTACTTTCAAACTAACAATGAGTGTATCAAATAAAAATGAAATATATTTAAGATATAGTCCCTTTATTGTTTGTAGCTAAACCTCATCCATACAGTAAGTAAACGATAACAACACCAATAACAACACCAACCACTCAACAACAATTCCCCACCAACCACTTCGATATATATATATATATATATATATATATATATATATATATATATATATACTTACGTACCCTTTTTTTACTTGGATTAGTATAACTGATCGATAGGAAGAATTACTGCTATTAAATGGTCATTCATTTATTTCATCGAAGTACTCTACTTATTACCACTACTACTCACTAAGAACCCGTCAGGGCTTTCTTGAAATCGGGACGTTATTCGTCCGTCTATTCGCCAGTTAATGCGATAATTCTCGATTTAAAGGCCCTAGAGACTTCCAAAGAAACCAGTCCAAAGAGGATTGGCATCAGTTTTGAGGTCAAAGATATATGAAAGTCTTTTTGTCTATCTGTTTAAACCGTAAAAACAGTGTTAACGTATTTACGTACTTATTTTGTGTTATAAGAATTATGAGTGATGTTTCATTCTACAGATATTATTATATATATATATATATATATATATATATATATATATATATATATATATACGAGTATAGTACTAACACGGATCGAAACACGTTTAGTTTTTCTAGCAAAATGCATAATCTTTTAACATGTAGACGATAAAGTACAAACACGAATTTTGCGGAATAACCTATAAATAACAATATCGATAAAACTAACAAGTCAGGATTGTTACATTTTAACCTCATTTTTCTTATGAGAATAATAGACTGCTAATAAACAAACAAAAGTGGTGATACCAATCGGGATTTTATTCGAAGACTATTGTTAAGATTTGATCTTTGCTACTAGAATGAGTTTATTGCTCAAACTAAAACTATTGTTATAGACAAAACGGTTGTGACTCTTTTAACCATTTAACCACGGTTCTGAAGTTTATACCATAATTTGATGTTTTTTTATTTGTTTATTATTTATTTCTTACACCTTTTATGGTGTATTATGTATAATACTACAATGTATTGAAACCATGTAAATTTAACATTGTGGGAAGGACGGATTTAATGTTAATATCGGTGTATCTGAATTTCACCTTCCACTTAGTGCAGCGTCTGAAACCTGACTGACACTGGTAAAGATTGACTTATGAAATCTTGAGTCCACGTCTGTCTCAAAAGAGTCATATGAAGTCGGTGACTAAGACGTTCAGATCGAACTCTTTACATCATTTCGACACCTAGGCAACAAAGGAGCTCTGTCTGGTTACCCAGCAGCTATCAAGTGTAACCTAGATGAAGAGGTATTATTATCTCAAGAGCACAGTTGTCAGATTTAGACGTTGCACTAAGCGGAAGGTAAAAAGGAGCTAAACTCAATATTCGCATGTAAATCTGTTGTACAGTCTATATGTCATATCCTCACATCGATAGTTAAAATATGTAGCTATAATAATTACTTTCTTGATAAAATTAATTACAGCAAGGTTATAATTGAAATAAGTCAATTTTTAGATATCTAAATTGCCAATTAATCTGTATGACCTGTAATGACATTAAAGATACTGGTAGGTTATTAGTAACACATACTTGTAAGGTCAGTGTATTACGTTTTTGAGTTTTCTCAATCTCAAATACTTTACAATTTAATTTAAAATGCACTTTTAGTCATTCAAATTTAAAATCAGGCATTATTCATTTTTTATAGACTATAAAATTATAAAATTATAATATTGTTATGATTAGAATTAATGTCAACTTTGTCAAATATGACAAACATAATTATGGTGTTTTGTCGTGATTGAATCTCTAATGCCTATTAATGCCTTAGATTGTGATAATAAGCAATACAGATTTGTCCATATACCTAACAAACAAGGTCATTCGGAGCTCTACAATAACATTACGGTGAACCACACGTGTTTATTCACCTAAGGTTTGCATTTCAGTGGCATTTAACCTAGATTTCAAACTTTCGTCATATTTCCGTATTGGGAAAGTTTAGAGTGATCGACTATTCCAGGTGTTGTGTTCAAATATAGACTTAACGGAAACCGTGATTAAGGTTAAACCCCAGCCAGTTCTTGTGTGTCTATTAAAATCTAAGAAACTTGTCAATCTGTCACCATCAGGGACCAGCTGAAGCAGTAGCCTCCCGCAAGATTAGGTCTGTTAGGAGCTCAATCGAACTCTCCGCCTTTTTTTGAATTTTGTCTATTAGAACCGTTCTGCGGCAAACAGATCTCAAGGCAAATTCATATCTTAAAAAATAACGCGCTTGGGCAATGAGGGCGTGATGTACGATTGTCAAAAATAAGAATTGTGTGCCCTCGAGAAATTGCGTTTGTCACGTATGTTCCAACTCTTGTCATCTTAAGCGGCGTCACAAAACCCATTTGCTCCGCTGGGACTCGAACCCGAATCTCACACTTGCTGGGCGAGAACGCTACCTATACAAATTTAATAGATATTAAAAGTTGCTTATTTTGTCTTCCAATCACATTGTAATTTGGTTGCCTAAACATAATCGTTACAGAAACGGACAAATACAAATCATTGAAATACAAGTAAACAAATTTAGGGCTTCCATATGAATTCATCATTTTTCAGATTGTATAATTTTTACCGTTATTTTAATATTAGTTAAATAATAACATGATATATCATGTAGAGTGTTTTAATTTTTTATATTTTTAAATACTTTTTGTAATAATTGCATAAAAAACAAAAAGGTTTCGGATAGTCAAGTTTGGAGTAAAAATTAGCTTTATAAACAAACTCACTGTGTCAATTCCAGGGCCTCTCTTCATCTTTTATATCCTCGTGTTTACCTTTCTTTCTCTTTTCCAGCACTCTAGCTTTTCTCATCGTCTATTCCCTTTCTTACCGGCTTTGACGTGTAGCAAGTGATCTAGGGTTTAAGTTTGCTCCTGCACCGACAAGAAGTTCTTGAAGTACGTTTATTCTTCCGAGGTAGCCAAAGTTTAGTGTACTGACAGCGTTCCAAACCCCAATTTCAAGATTTCCAAAACCTAAAAAAACCCTTTTTGGAATCTCATGTAAACTAAATTGGCTCGATTTTTGTCACCATTGACGCATAAATGTATTTTCTGTGTGGATACAAGTCTATTTTCTAATGAGAGCTTGCAGATACAATACAGTATTAGGACTCTATTTCCCGGGAACATATTCCGTGTTGTGTTATGATCAATAAAAAACTGAAATAAGTTGACTAAACAACTTTGTACATTGTTTCATCGCTTGTCCAAACTATTTTCTTTTGCAAAATGTTTCTACTCTACACAATCAGTAAGAAACCTATTGCTTAAAAAATGTCTCCCATATTAACACAAGGGGAACACAATCAAAATCCAGCTGGCATCAGTCAACAGTTACTGAGTCAGTCGCTAATGCATAGTACACAATCAGCTATAAACAAAGCACAAAAATAACAACAATATCAATGCAAATACTGTGTAGTCCAAAAAGTACTCACACATTTAACATCAGTTCTATTCACGTAATTTAACTATATGGTAACCTCAAAAAGGTTTTATTATAACTCAGTAAAATATTGATATGGCCACCGTGTATGGCTCTGCAGGCTTGAACTCAAAATTTAGCATATTATACACCTTTCCTGCATTGGGCATTGAATTAACATTGTTTGAGTAATTGCTTTATTGCCAGCTATTGTTTGCAGTTCATTGTTCAAACAACTGTTTTAACAGTGCGTCTTGTGGTTTACTAAATTTAGATCAATAGTCTCAGTTCAAAAACGTTTAAGACTTGAACATGGTGTTAATTACTCTCCTTCGCGTAATTCAATCAAGCAACGTGTAAAGAAGTTTAATGAAACAGGCAGTGTTTGGAAAGGCAAGTCATCAAGGAGGCCACAAACATCAAAAGAGAAAGGCCCAATTTAACTCCAGCAGGATCGTACTCTTCCACATTTCCATAACTATGTTCGGCAAGTTTTGTATGACAAGTTTCGAGATCGATGGATTGGGAATAGAGAACCACTAAGGAGTCCAGAATTAACTCCAATGGATTTTGTTTTCTGGTTCCATCTCGAGAATATATTGTATTCAGAAAAGATTAGTAACCTGAAGCACCTAGGATAGTGGGTAAGGAAAGATATTACAAGCATTACTCAAGAAATACTGAGAAATTTTGGCGGGAGATTTAATTTCGATTTGATACCTGCACAGCCATAAACTATGGCCATATCGATATTTATTGATTACTGTTAATTTATTGATTTGTGTTAAAACGTGCCAGTTCTTTTTGGACCTCCCTGTACATGTATAGACGTATGTCCATCATTTAAAATATGAATATTAAAGATTTAAGCAACAAGATCGTGGTAGTAGCTTAAAACTGCTGTTACATGGACATTTTTGTCTAATATAAAAGATGGTGTGTGTATTTAAATGCTCGCAATAAACTAAAAGATATGATAAAATGTCACGAATTGGTTAAAATATAAGACACTCGTACTTTAATTGTTGGGATGCATTGTCTCACAAATCTGGTGTGCTGAACATAGCTCGTTTTTAATTAAGTACATCATGTTAACTAATTTGAATTAAGACATAATTGTAACCGACTTCAATTAAGAATGGGATATGTTGAACACTTTGTACACTCTCCTAATATTGTCAATCAAATAATCTCTAACTTGTGTATGAAAATGGTGAATTCTTGCGCAAAAATCCTTGATCAATCCATCATACTCTTGACGGCGTGTTCATGACGTCCATTGACCACCAATAAATGTCAAGAGGACACTACATCATCGCTGCCACACTCAAGTGCCGAAGGCCTCTAAAACCTTTGCTACCTCTGTCTATCTCACAAATCTGGTGTGCTGAACATAGCTCGTTTTTAATTAAGTACATCATGTTAACTAATTTGAATTAAGACATAATTGTAACCGACTTCAATTAAGAATGGGATATGTTGAACACTTTGTACACTCTCCTAATATTGTCAATCAAATAATCTCTAACTTGTGTATGAAAATGGTGAATTCTTGCGCAAAAATCCTTGATCAATCCATCATACTCTTGACGGCGTGTTCATGACGTCCATTGACCACCAATAAATGTCAAGAGGACACTACATCATCGCTGCCACACTCAAGTGCCGAAGGCCTCTAAAACCTTTGCTACCTCTGTCTGTATTATCTGAGTCAAGGCCTTCGTTGCCCAAGGCCTTCAACCCACACCTAACCTTCCCTGCTGCAAGTATTATCGTTGTCATACAAATTAGATGCTGTCATACTCGAGCTTATGAAGGTCTGGTTATGTCTTTTTTGTCAGCTGTTTGGCTCTTCCCTTAAGGTTTATCCTGGTTATAGACTTGGAGTACCATTGTTTTCATATAAGATGTTTTACCGGTTTCTCTAATCAAAACCAATTTCGACTATCTGTTTCGGTAAAGTTTCACTTTGGATCCTATTAGGTCTTATATTGAAGTTTTAAATTTCCAATTAATCCAAAATCTAGCTATCTATAAAGATATTCTCTATTTAAAACTCCACAAGGTAGTGTCTAGTAAGTACTGTTCGATCCTTTATAAGAACTCTCCAAAACCCAAACTTCGATATGTACCACTTGATTGTTTCTGGTATAAAATTACATTTTTATGAATATATTTAAAATCTATGTGCAGTAGTATTATTTGATTTTTTTCAGCTCTATTCGTCATTAAATAAACTTGATTAAAACAATTACTCAGGGAATACTTATGTATTTTGCTTTAATTCTCTGAATATGTTTTATGATCTTGCATTGCGGATTCCCTTCAGTTCTTCATTCGTTACCGATACCTTGCATAGTTAAATCGTTGTAAACATTTAAAATTCTTTTGATTTACTGCACTAACAATGGAGAATTCCTATGAAATAGTTTAGTTTGTTACGTCTTCTAAATCAGTTAAGGATCGTTATTACAAAATGGCCTTGTAATAGAAATTTGCTTACTTTTGTTTTGAATGGTCCTTGTGTTGTTTATTTATTCATGTAATAATGTAACAAATGTACCGTCAAATGCTGAGTTGAATCCCTTAACGGCAAGAATCATCAAGACGGCAAAGGAGTTAGTAACAACCCTCACGCGCCGACCCTAACGAAAGCCACAATTAGTCACCTCTGCTGGCTTCCTTATCTGTAACCGCAGCGAGTCTGTGACCTTGACCTTGACCGTGATTCCTGTGTTGCACACCGGCGGTTGCTATGACGACCAAGTTCCTCGGACAGACGCTCGGCGCTGCTGTGCCCGATCAATATATGGATTAGGTCGCTTCGCTCCCGCCTTCAATGTTTCATGATGTCTCCATCAAGACGAGTCGTGTCATCTGTCCTTTCTCATATTTTTATCCGTCGTACTAACTCTCCATTCATTGTATAAACACCAATCAATGTAGGCCACAATGTTAAATCGAAATTTTAAACTATTCATGCACATTTCCAATAAATACAGTATTGTCGACGATAGTCTGAAGACGCAATGGATAGTGTTTGGGAGGCTCGCCAATACGAAATTACTTTATTACGAGAAGCAAAAAATGGAATAAAAGCCTATTAAAACCTAATCCACCATCATGGCAGTGTATAAAATGTATTTTACATAATGGAGTTAATCAAATTTGTCCAAAGTTGTTTGACGAAAAGTAGTGGACTTAATCAATTAATGTAACGTGGTCCAAAACAGATTGAGTTTGAAAATGGGCATAAACAGACTGCTACAGGAAAAATGTAATGCCTCAAAAAGTAAGCACTATTAAGCTGAAACCACCCTTCCAGTTTCCTTCTTTCTAACTGCAGGGTGAACGGCACCCTGTATAATTACTAATCTCATCAGCCTGTGATATTTAACAGTATCACAATGAATTTCCTAGATAGTAAACCAGGTTTTTGTCTGTATATATCGTATAACTCCATCAGATTTTAACAAAATCTGATATTTTGGGTAAACAATTTGATTCAATCTTTACATATTGGCTAAATAGATTGATTTTATAATTTGTACAATCCCAGACGATTTCCATTCTTACAAATATTTGAGGCAACATTCACATTTACCATTAGTCAACTAATGTGTTCCCGGAAATTGCCCAAAAATAAATACTTGACACGCTGTATACTGCGAATCGCATGGCCGTAGACAGCTTTCATGAAACATAAATCAAATTAATCGCTTCCCTCACGATTCTTTCTCTTATATTTTTTGTCGTAATTACTTCCATCAAAATTACAGGTCGATGAAAATTGTATAAAAATAGACAAAACAAATTTTATATACATTATACAATCATTATACTGTTTAACAATTTTGAAGAAAAGTCAGCGAATAACATTTTAAAAATCGCTAAGTTTATAATGTTATAATTTGTACCATTTTAAATGCTAGCCGTATTAGGGTAGGTATCTATTATTAGTCTTCATTTGAACATATTTTGAGCTAATTCACCCCATATTCAGTATATGAAGATCAAGATGAATGGCTGTTGGAAATATTGAAAATATACACACGCCATAAGTTCACGCCAACAAGTGAAGAGTAACGTCTCAGTAAAGAGTAACGCCACAAAATACCAACTGTACTGTAAGGTTTGAAAATTGTATCGAGTGTCTAGGCTGACTGAACCTCAAAACTAAGGTTATACTAGAAAAGTAATAATTTGACTACTTATAAATTCAATTCAAAAATTAATTACATCTCCAAATAAATAAATTTCAAATTAATTGACATTTATTTAGATATAAAGTATAGACAATATACTAAAAAACAAACATTGCTTAGAATTCTGTAGATGGAGCTTATATTGGTCACTGTTAAATTACATTAAAAACATAAAACCAATATTTAATACATTTTATTGTTTTGTGAGGCCTTTCGATATCCAAGATATCTTCTTCTTGTGATGTGTCTGAAGAAGATATCTTGGATATCGAAAGGCCTCACAAAACAATAAAATGTATTAAATATTGGTTTTATGTTTTTAATGTAATTGCTTAGAATGTGTGTATAAACAATTTGTAAATTGTAATTAATTTATTATTTGTAACATTTATACTATCTCGTAATAAACGAGTAAAAAACCATGTAATAAAAGTAATAACAGCAGGATAAAACAGAAATTCAAGGTTAATCTAGAACAATAAACTTTGGTTAAGGGGTTTAATACACTTTTAATTAAAACAACACATTTTATACGGGTAGAAATTTATATCATGAAATTAATAATTAGATTGTTATATATTTTATAGTGTTATGGTTCGATGTCAAGGAGTCGAAGCACAGATCACCTTCAAGTCGTTGGCTCTGCCGAGCAATGATTTAGCGTAGACTATATACGGTTCGAAGCCTTGGCCAGTCGCATGGACCCTAAACCACCTCGAGGAGCTTAGGTGTGATAAATGACCGGAGAAAAGAGGCCTAAGGCCTTATCAAATTTTGATATTTTTAGTCTTACTGGCCTGAAACTGTTTATTGACAAAACACAGCCTCGACTTCCGACAGTAGTTGCTCATCAAATTCCACCTAAGCCCTCGGTTCTATAGATTAGTCTGCCAATATTTTCACAATAATTATGAATAACGTAAGAGCACTATGAATGGAATAGTAGAATGAGGGTCGTCTTCTGCTATTCAACAAATCAGATTTTGGAATCGCCACCTCCTTACACAGATCCTCAATCCTAAAGTGAACAATCAGTTGAATGCCTGTAGAGCTTGTTCATCTGCCATGATGTTATTATGAGCAAGATGTATTGAATCCATTAATACTTCTAAGCCAGAACAAGTTCCTTTTTCTAACCCGATGAGAAACCCTCAACTGGCTCAGTGATTTGGATTGAAAGCAGATGAGCAAGAAAAATATCCACAATTATGAAAGTTTACCTCCTATCAATCCTTCGCCGAAAAATACAACGATCATGGAATGATCCTCAAAGCTTTCTATTGATAAATGTCTAAATATTTGGATTATTAGCACCCGGGCAGAACGGGTACTGTTTACTCATCGTCTCGGAATGCGAGGTTCATCACTTAAGACTTATATGCTGACTGTTAGAAGAATAACGAAATGAATTCTGCAAAGTAGTAGTCATAAGAATTTGCTAGGAAAAAAACAGATTGCCAGGAAAATTGTGGTAAGTTTGCGAGAGCAGCTAGTCCATCAACCATCATGCATTTGGAAGTTAGTGAATTACATGCCAGTTACTCTTTTCCGTCTTTTCCCATTTATTTATGCTGGCATCGTGTAAAACATGACCGACCATAGGCGTAGGTGCAGCCACCTCTCTACCCAGAATGTTATAGTCATATGTTATCTCTGGAGAACTCTGAAAGTGTACCTAGCTCTAAAATTGAGAGTATCTAAACGGGCTTGTATAAGATACCATGAGAAGCGGTTAATCGAATAATCACTACTTCTCAATATAAAGAATTGACGTTCTGTGAGATTCAGTGAGTTACGAAATATATGCATTATAAGTAATCGTTTACAGAATAATATAAATGTTTAAAATTGAACTTGAACTTTTAGATGATGACGTCATCGGCACTCGGTGGCACCAATCCGTACAGTGAAGTATGAGTTGAAGTTGAACTTAACCTGATCTACCGATCAAGGTGCAGCTTGGCATAAGGTTACCTATTTATATATTGTGTAAACGATGTCAAGGATATCCACAAAAGCCTATGTTGTCAGTGTAAAATATTAGTATTATTTCTAACAATAAAAGGTATCTATATGAGAGTTGTTAGATATTCCCACGTTCTAATTCAAAATCCGTCTTAAAAATTGCATTTTTGAACCTTCTCACCAAAAGAGAGGCGGGGTTAAATCATACCGTAACATTATCATCAGTATCAGATCAGAACAATATTTGAATAGAGACTTTAAAGCTCCATTTTTAATTAGTAATTAGATCCCATGTTAATTTAAATAAACCATTACAACGGTTAAATTTAAATTCATTTATTTTTACCAAGTGCAATGACAGTGTTTTAACATTTATGCTGACCAACCCGAAGAACAATCAATCAATCATTTAATGAGGTTTAATTTGGAAGAGTTTTAATTTATATTGTATTTAATATTCTACCCCATATTAAAATTACAATTTAAAATGTTTCAATCTGCATACGGCATTATTCACATCTCCTCTAACGACACTATTGTTCAGCGTAATCTTCTGCAGTAGAACGTAATAGGCTGAGAGCTGAGAGTACGCGTATATACTGTTCTGTGTAATATTAAATCTGTTTTAAAAACTTTTAATACTCAAGTATTGAGCTGTGCATTCCTACCTGCGACGCAACGAAGCCGTGGAGATTGGTAAACCTTACATTGTTAATCGAATTGCTTGGATATGTCAAAAAGGACTGGTAAAAATTCTATAAGGGGAATTAAATTCGCTATGGTGACTATTTTGACTTGTTGCAAAAGAAACCAAACTATTACGGAGGAAGGAGATTATATTGTTCAAAAAACAATATACATCCGTCGAGGGAGTAATAGTTAAAAAAACATTTACTGGAGTTCGATAAATACTTATACTCGTAGTAAGGGCTTCATATAACATTGACCGCAGCGTAGAAGACTATAGGTTCGTTTTCCGGGAGGCATATACAAATTCCAAAATAGTTTTAGGTCGTTTTCTCCTTAAAAGCCTTTAGTCTAAATAGATTAAAATGTTATTGGTGTAACCCCACCTTAAAAAGACAGTGGTTTGATAAATAACAGTACCCTATTTTAAAATTGTACGCATTTCCTTATATTTTCCGAGTACAATACTAAGCATTGAAAAAAAATCGCTACATAAAAAAATATAGATCAAACGAGTTTGTAAGAAAAGCTAAAAAAAACTTGGGAAACATTTTTTTAATTTGCTGTATCGATGTAAACTATCAAGATCTTGAAACTATTTTGGAAAAAGATTCATACTAATGCCATTAGAAAGAATTCTATTACCCAGAAATAACTACATAACTGAAATCGTAAAACGTTTTGGATTTTGGAAAAACCATCTAGCGACGTAAACAATATAACCTTAAAATCGTAAAATTCCTTAGAGACCATAGAGGTAAAGCTCCTTTCAAACTCGAATATTTTCTTGCTTATGATCTGAGTAGTGTGACGTTTTAGTTTGTGTTTCTATGTATTTTTGCTGGTTAATTGAGGAAGAAGATCGAACCCACTGCTTTCCTGGGGCCAGGATAAAATGATGGTAACACGTACACCGATTACCCCTTTGTACGTGCCGTACAGCGACATGTCGTGGGAGAATCAACACGTGCGACGCAACGTGACGGAGTTGGGTTCATGGGCGCAATCTATAAGCGGATTACCGGGCCTAGTGTTAGTAGCAGGCATTGTACAGGTATCCGATAAATCCACCTTCCTGCTCCTGTTATATGATGTCACGATACTCTCATTCCTATAGAAGACCAAGATCTTGTCAAGAAATTCATCAAGAGCTCATTATTTTGTTTTAATGCGACCATAAAACATCTACTGAAGCCATGAATCATCTACTATAGAGGCTTACATAAATATATTGCATCACATCAGATTGAATTAATGTCAATACCTTAACTTACTGTCAAGAATGTTAACAGTCTCAGCTAATCAACCATGGGACCCGGGTTCAAATCCCGATTCGGATAAACTATTTTTGTAAGCTAACAAAGAATCATCTAATCCCAGCCTGAATGGAGTAATAAAATGTTCTAGGCAATATCTTCAGGTCATACACAAACAACGTTTCTGTAAACATCTGCTTCCAGTGTTGGTGACATCTGGACACGGAAATTGCACGCTCCAGGAGTTCGAACACTCGACTTGCTCCACTGGCCAACTGGAGGATCTTTCCGAAGTGATGATTCGCTCAGTATTAACATTGTTCACTGAACCCGGCAACAATGTTTGGCCCATTGTAAGAATTCAACAAGAAGACTCTAATTTCTTGAGAGAAAACTTTGTTTTCAGCAGTAAAGTTTTATGGTTCAAAGTAAATTTGTCCAATGTTACCACGTACCTTCAAAACTCGTAATCTAGTGATATATTTATATTTAAAATAACCACGGATTTTAAAAACAAAGTTAAAATTTCAAAGGCGAAATGTTAATTTTACGGGATGTTTAGTTACTTTTGTTTACACCAGAGTACACGTATAGTTGTGCCCAGAATTTTGATTTAGATATTGGTGGCCTAATACTTGTTGATTCGGGATTATCACCGGCTACAATAAGATCGAACTTCTCTTGGAGACTGTAGAGAGTACTTGCCAAAAGAGGGTTGGAGGAGAATTCCTTCCAGAACCAAACCAATATGGTAATGTCCGATCAAAGAGCGGTAAACCCATATACCCTCTTGGGGCGTGTCCAATAGAGCGTTGAATTGGGCTTCGGTCCGAAATTTGCACCGACCATGTGTGGCCGGAGAAACTGCAGTGACTGGAGCAACGTTTTGCAGCTCGAGATGACAGAACAGAAGGCAATACAGCGCAACGAGGTCGGGAGAAAGAGGCGCAAGAAAGTTTTACGTCTTCGGAGCGAATATTTACAGCATCGGTGAGCTGTAATTGCCGCTAGAATTGTGGCATCCACCTGTCTGCACGTGGAATGGTCTGGAAGGCGCGCGGTTACTCCTGAAGGAAGGGAGAGGGTGCGGTAAATCGAGCATTGTCCTCAGCAGAACACAACACAAGAGCAGCTGATAGGAGAGAGGAAGCGAGAAAGTGCTGGGAGATGACCCAGAGGCCTACTTGTGGCAACGGTACCTGCCGTGCCAACTGTGCGGGTCCGGACCCCAGGCGATCATATCGATCCATTCATCTTCATAGATTACCCGCGGACATAAAACATAATAGATTTAGAAATTTATAAAGTTGGTTGGCCAAACATTTCACTAGGTGGAGAAAGGATAATCTAAGGATAAAAGACTAAAACAATTCTGCTAAAGAAGGCGACGAGTGTAATACGATAAAATTAATTTTCAATTCAGAAAAAGTAAATTGATGTATGTAAACTGCTTTTTCCTAACCTGTTAACGTTTTTTTAAATTAACTGAACTGCATTTTGTATCAACATTAACACGATGTCGGTTACAAATTTCAGTTTTAAAGAATAAAAAATACAAATAAATTGTTTTTGTTAACAACTCGTCAGACGACTCTTTACCTTTACTTCCGCCAAAATTACGGAATGTTATTGGCTTCATAGAATATACTGTACACTTTAAGAGGCTCATTATTTACACAAAACAGTTGATTAAATTTAACAGGCTCTTTCAACTGATAATATCTGTTTGCTATAATGCAACTTTAGAGACCTGTGGGTGATTTTCGAAATAAGAATAGGCCTAAAGATATGTAAACCAGAGACTCTATGGAAAGGGAATGTCTACGGAAAGTTTTAGTATAATCTGTCCAGTATTTTTTAGGTGATTGGGTGACACACAGACAGACACTGTTAGATTGTTTATATAATAGTTTAGATTTACAAATTGCAGTCTGTAACAATACAATACTACATATCACATAATATTAAATTTAGATATAGATAATAAACAAAATTTAACTAACAAAGTTAAGTGGTAATTAGTATGAATGAAGTAATTGTAATTTTACTAACTTCAATATAGCGATATTTCTACTAATATGAATATTATATAAATAGTTAGTGTTATCATCTATTTAGGACTCAATAATAAACCTACACTGGGTTATACAAGATTTTGGTTTGTTACTGTGTTCAAAATGAAATCCATATAAATCTGTCACAAGCTCTTCTTGTATGCAGTAGCAGTTAGTAAACTTCCTTATACTATTCGAAATATATCAATTTTATACAATTACAAACAAAACCAATCAATTAAATTATAAAAGACACTAACAGTTACCCGCGACTTCGCACGCTATTTCGTAGGCTGTGCATGTGCATGAGCACATCTGGTTCGAGTGAGTTATATTTCCAACGCCAATGTTGAGTTTGCCGTGTTGCCACGATCAAGGTGTGTCAAAAAGTGTATGTTTATAACCTTTGTAATTTACTCCAGTCTTGATATTTGTTGTGTCATTGTTGTTTGTACCTTGTTTCCCCGATCAAGAAAATATATCTGAATCATAGGTCTGAGAAGCCTACTTCTGTCAAAAGACAACTAACTAAGATGGGTTTTATAACAGTTTTTCAATTTACAGAAAAATTTAGATAGTAACTTTTCTTTAATGTCTCCATTATAGTATTAAACAAGCACTGCATACTTAATATTTACTTAAAATGCACAGTTTAAAGTATATTTGGACTAAAACTGTTAATTTTCTTATCTCGATATTTTCTTACTCCGTGCTCAAAGCTTTTCAAGACTGTAAATACAGTATAAACAAATTGAAAATAGTGGTTCAATTCGTTGCAATATGGTTGTGTTGTCATGAAACAAAGATAACACAGAACAGTTGATTACATTTAACAGGACCTTTCAATTAATAAAATCTGTTTGCTGGAGATCTAGGTGGCATTTTCGCGACTTTAGAGACCATGGGGACATAGCCCGGAGGGGTTTTCGAAAATAAGAATCGTAGTTTATACCAAAGTGAGTAACACACAGACAGACACCATTAGATTTCTATATGATAGTATAGATTTACAAATTGTAGTCTGTAACAATACATAGCGTTCTTCATGGTATATGAATTACTGGGATCTTGCCTTTTATGTATTCTATAATAAAGTGTTAAATTCATATTTCTGCCAAGATGCATGAATTTCAATTTTGCACTCAAGTCTATTATTATAAAAATAATCAAATCTCCGAATATTATAAAGAATTGTGATTTCGGCATGGTGTTTCTAGGAGACGTAGTTCGCGGCATGGCAGCGGCAGTTAGCTTGTGTGTAAACCGCAATTATTCTAAACACTACAGTCGCTCTTTTGACATAATAATTGTACGCCGCGATAGACTCCTCCACGACTTTTGAATGTCAACACCGGCTAATGCTCTGGCTAATGTCTCTGCCAGGATGTTCCCATTTTTTGCAGAGAAAAAAACCCTTTATACATTTTTTCTGGAAAAATATAGCTCAACAAAGTGTTCGAACGTAACCTTTGCTATTAAAGGTGTCAAAAACACTGAGTCAGATAGGGAGAAAATTGTAGATCTGTGACACCATTCGATTAACAAACAGACGCCAGCCGCACCATGCGATTGCTAAATTATCGATTTTGAACGATCAGAATTGAACAGAAAACGTTAAAACAATTGTGTACTAAACATGACCGTTACATGGAAAAGGTTGATTTGTTTAAGTCGTACGGATCAATCATATTATTTATTACTACTGCACTTATGATTAATTAAATTATCAACTTCACACGCTTATATACAGAAATAATCAGAAGCATTATAATGTTATTTTTAATGACTGTTATCGATACAACAATTGAGATCCCGCTTCGAAAACATACTCCATTCAGTTCATGTAATCTGTGTATTTTGAGATGAAATTCTTCTTTATTGCAGCAAAATCTCAACCTCATTGGTCTATTCTTAAACTTAACCTTGACAGTATTGTGTCGGACTAACGCATTGGCGAAGATTTACCGAGATGAGCATATGTTTACATGTTAATAGATTTTTCTTTTAGTTGATAAGGCTTTATGTGTTATTAATTATAAACATTGTTATTGTTTCTACAAGCAGTTCATTTAGTACTAACTGTTACCCGCGGCTTCACTCGCATTACCGCCTGCAAAACAACAGGAGCGACTATTTATTTTAGTCAACGCAACATACATCCCACACATCTTGATGGCGGTTTGAAAAACATATTAATTTCGACATTTCGTTTCGATATAATAATAATAACCCTGGGCTTTAAATTGGAAAATATCTAATATATTTGATAGATCTATCTTGAGTTAGGGACCACAGGATAACCCAAAAGGCGTTCTTATAAAAACAAAAGTCTGAACATTTTAATCAGCAACCAAGCAACTTATTAAATCTACAGATCCTCCCGAGCTTGGATGTGCCCTTTAATTGGTATCTCGTATTGTCATACTCGCATTAATATTAATACCGAGTATGTGTATGAAGGCGGCGGGTGTCACCTCGTAACCAAGGTCATGTCATGTGTAGAAAACTCTGGATCGTGTATATAACTACTTACTGCACTCAATTGTGCACCTGATAAGACGATGAGAACACTTCTTCACCTAGATCACACTTTGTATTGTAGTCTAGGTATCTCTGATGTGGAAACGATGTAAAGAGTTCGTTTTGAGCTTCTTCACCTAGATCACACTTTGTATTGTAGTCTAGGTGTCTCTGACGTGGAAACGATGTAAAGAGTTCGTTTTGAGCTTCTTCACCTAGATCACACTTTGTATTGTAGTCTAGGTGTCTCTGATGTGGAAACGATGTAAAGAGTTCGTTTTGAGCTTCTTCACCTAGATCACACTTTGTATTGTAGTCTAGGTATCTCTGATGTGGAAACGATGTAAAGAGTTCGTTTTGAGCTTCTTCACCTAGATCACACTTTGTATTGTAGTCTAGGTGTCTCTGACGTGGAAACGATGTAAAGAGTTCGTTTTGAGCTTCTTCACCTAGATCACACTTTGTATTGTAGTCTAGGTATCTCTGATGTGGAAACGATGTAAAGAGTTTCGTTTTGAGCTTCTTCACCTAGATCACACTTTGTATTGTAGTCTAGGTGTCTCTGACGTGGAAACGATGTAAAGAGTTCGTTTTGAGCTTCTTCGTAAGCGCTTTTATCTCTACAGACGAACATGGAAGTCAAGTTTGTGACAGCGTCAGATTTTAGACACTACACTAAGAGGAAAGTGAGTTGAAGCTAAACTCAACATTCAAATTGATTCAACCCTTCCCGCCAAAACTACGTCATGTATATGTCTATAGCTAAATAAAAATCCGAAATTGTTATAAAAAGTGTACTGAACATGAAATTAAAATCTTCAGGAGACAGTTATCAAGTACCTTGAAGTAACCTTCGTTTTGGAGTAACCTTAATTTTGTCTATCCTCTCAAAATTGAAGTTTGGAATTTGATGAAAGAGTGGCAACCATTATCTGATCCACTAGATTTCAGATTTTGTGTTTCAATAAAACACTATACAATGCAAACTATGCAAATCTCTTCAGACGTACGTGGACGTGGACTACAGATTCCAGGAGTCAAGTCTGTGACAGTGAGATTTCAAACGCTGCACCAAGAGGAAGAAAACTGAAGCTAAACTCAAAATTCCAGTTAAAATGGTGTTAATTTGTTTTGTAATCCCACTGTACTAACTGTTTATCACTATATTGACCGTTTCTAAATAGCTATGTAATATAACAGGAGAGTGTCGAAAAAAATAATAGCCTATGGGAGATAAAATTTTGAAATATAACCAAACTAAAAACTATACTATCATTAATTTTCACTAAAACACTTATCAACAATATAGTTTATCTATTTCGCATAAACGGAACTTGGTTCAGACATTGAAGTCATTACACGATGCTACCCGGCTCCTTGCGCCACATTCTGGACACGCTCCAGGTATATTGTTTACATGTAATAATGTGGCACCTACTGACAAAGTGACAGGATCTGAACCTGCGTTATAAGATTTACTGTACTCTAACACTTAGCATTTCAGGATATTGTAGTCTGTAGACTACACTACGGTATTCGCCCGCTGCCACATTGTCCTCTGACGGTCTTGAAAGTCTTACAGAGATCGCCATCATCATATTAGAGGATAAAACCAATCAGACTAATACAAGTGTGGTTCGGACACCTCATGGAACTGTAAAATCTGCTAGACGACGCAGGGTATCCACACTCATTCTTTACCTTTTGTTGATTCACTAATTTTTGCACAGAATTTGACACCCAGATCGGATATTTCGATGACTAAAATTAATGCGCAAAATGTATTTCGTTTTAATGATATTTGATGGTATACATAAAGCAATAAACATTTAGCTAGTAAGCCTTCTTTTTTGGAAATTTACATTTTTAAATTACATATTTTACATCCTGAGACTGCCGGAACTTAATTTCAAACGTAACTAATTATAATGTATTGCAGGCACGTTCAACCAATGCCGTCGGATATCGCCACAGTTTGCTACTGGTGCTTTGCAAAAGTAGGAATGCCTGTGTCAGCACAAGACCCAGGTCAACAAGCCGATGTCAGCGTCCCAGTTGCCGCTTGCCAGCGAAACAATGTCCCTACTCATCGAGCTCATTAAAAGTTTCTTTGCTGACCTTCTTTAAACACGTACCAAATAGAAAATAAAGTGGTGATCATAAAATGTTATGAGTGAGGTCACAGGTCACAGTTATTCGGAAAATTACATTATTTTCTGCCAGCGATGACATCTGTAGGGGCTGTGAAGTTAACGAAATATTTACCTATTCTCAACGTGGACATGGAGCAAAAATCAGTTGTCAAGATTTTACTCATTATAATATACAATTCTGTTTCCGCCACAATGCAAAATGACGTAATATGCGTGTGTAACAATAATTGTGAGATACTTTACTTTGTTTGGTCTTACCACGAGAAACAGTTTCCAATAAAATATGTCCAAATTTTATGTTGTCGCATAACTTATGTATAATTGTATACTAATACAGTAACAGACATAACTATTTACTATGTTAAGTGAAGTCTTACGTTATTAAAGATCTGTCATTAATATTTCAACCCCATTCTACTTTAGTAACCCCAATGAATGATAGTAAACTAATAAATTAGATCTACTACATTTATTTTAACTTTTACTTTTTTTATATAAGTAATCCAAAGTAATTGAATTGATTTATAATTTTTCAGAAATAAACGTAGTTTTCGAGACCTCGTAATAAGCATGCACAGTTTTATACGTACTATATATACATATATAACATGCAGCCAACCTTTTTAGGAAAGAATCGGAAAATTTAAGAGACAATGATAAGAGAACGAGTAGAAAAGTTAGATATTGTTCACAATCTGTCTATACAATAATATTGTATACTGAAGTTTCACTGAAGGAAAGTAATCATTGAAGATCATGAGTACCAAGGGCTGAATTTTAACATTCGGTGCAAATTTTGACATAATATATGAAAATTTATTGTGCTCTACTAAATCTTTCTTAAAATATTATCATACTTTTAAGACTAACCATTGATTTTTGTATATCCCCGCCTTTATATAGTGTTCGCTTAGACGTATTATATATGTATATTGTTTATTGTTATTATAAAGTTCATATCAATAATACTTTAATTATTTCGATTAACACAAATGTAAAGATTCTCGTACGTTCAAGGCTCGTTATCGGTACTAGTTAATTTTAAAATAGAACAGAATTATTATCTACAGATATTTATACCACACTTAATACAATTTAACAGTTTCAATACTTTACATTGTATGCTGATATAACATTTTAATCTACTCATAAACAAGCGTGGACGATATAACTCTTGATCTTTTAAAATCTAACTTTTGAAATAATGTTTGATAGAAGTCATACTTAAGATAAACATTTGAACTGAAAACAAGGCTCTAAGATATCACTAATTGACATGTTTATGTGATGTTAATGTACGTAAGTTATAAGATATACTTACAACATACAACCACGAGATGCATTTACATCATTTACAACTAAATTTAACTAATTTAGAGCTCTTTGAAGTATTTATTTTTCTCCATTTTAACCGGTAACTTCTACAATTTGTAACTGAAATTTAGATTTTAATTGCTCTTATTTCTTTTTGGGCATATTAAGTCATACCAGACACACTGTAACTGTTTGGGCAACATAAAAAGGAGGGAAACAAATAAACTACGACGAGCTAAAGGTAATTTTAATTCCTTACGTATATTCGTTAGATTAGTATCCTTATTAATCATTTAAATATCCGATTTGGTATTTTTCGCATCAGTTTTTGTTCACTGATATCCTTAAGGCAATTTAACACCAGAAGTAGTGGACAAGCTTACAATGTTTAGTGTTGGATGATGTTTTCAGAGAGTAAACTATAAATACAGAAATTCTTTTTTTAAAGTTTAAACCCAAACAACCCCAAATGTACGGCCAGTTTTCTTTGTAAATAATCCACGAACATTGCGGAATTTTGTTGCCTATTTAGACAATGCTATGTACTTTTATTTTTAATTGATATAATTTTGTTTAGTACACAAGAGCGTTCAGTTTCACTAAGAATTGTGAATTATTCAGTAAGAGACATGTAAATTGGGCAAAGAGTTATTTTATTAAGTCCACATTTATGTGGTTCTGCATCTACGTTCAAGTGTTTAGGCCTTATGTCAAGTTGTTTTGAGGCAATGGGCATTCCTAAGAATTAATTTAAAACCGGTCAAACAAAACTGTTTTCGTTCGTGGAACACATAAAAAATCACTTGGAAATAATACCGTACTTAACACGCTAAAGCCAATTTAACTATATCAATATTTTAACGAATTAAAATATGAGGGTTAATTAAAATAATGTGGAATATGCTATGCTCACTTTAATTTTCTCATAGGTGGTAGTCAGTTCCAGGTGGTGTACGAATGGGTTGACGAGATCCTTGTTCGTCTTTTCGGCGGCTAAGCATTGTCCGTTCATCATCACTATCACCAACTGGTATCACTGTCACTAATCTGTATCACTATCACTAGCGCATGTCGCGCGCACGTCCACGGCAAGCACTGCTCTACTCTTACTATTGCTGTCGTGTTTGAAAGGACGCGGTAAGCGGTCTTTGGAGCGATCCCAGCGCTTTGGCGACGACTTGCGAAACTATCTCGCGCTACTCTTCGGAACGAATGTAATTTTCTTGTTTGTGAAATCTTTCCGGGTCAGTTTTTTTTCCTTTAAACTATATTGATAATTTTGAATATAATCTGGGAATTTCATATTTTTGACAGGCAGTTCGACTATATTGTTTATCAGCTGATTATGTTTACAATTGTGTTCTTCACAAACAATCAATACTATGTTTCAACGGCCACTGAGCCACGACAAAGAGGAAAAACACTTTGAGCTCTGATACAAAGTAGCATATACCTAATTACTAAGTTAATTACCTAATTACTATACCTAAAGTTTGGTAGGATTATTATTAGAGTAATACTAATCTGATTATAAAAACTCTATTCTTTTCACGGATTTGAGTAAGAAAAGGGGTTCTGGCTCCTGTTGTCACAGAGAAATAATATATTATCAAATTTTCCTTATATTTAATATTTATAATTACACCCTATTGGCAAACATTACAGTGAATTGAAGTCAGTTCATTTCTTATAATCCTAAATTCGAAATCTGTAAAAATACTTCTGAAATTTATTTTGGTAATGATTGTGACCACTTTATTCTAACCTCTGACGCCTCTTTCCAATTTGTGCTTTGCCCATAGTAAATTCCATATGAACAGTATAGATAAGTAAACTAAACTAATAATCTTGTACAGTCTAGAAATCATGAGGCAAAATTGGAAGAAAACTTACAACTATTTAAAATCTGCCTGGACAATAAAAACTGTAGTCAAACATATAAATTTGCAGATAAAAAAACTTATTGGATTATTTTAGATATTTTTATTTGATTATTCATATGAATTTAAGTTTACGAAAAACATTAACATCATTTTTAATGTTGAGTTTAGCTCCAGTTCATCCTTCTCTTGATGCAGCGTCTGGAATCTGGCGGTGTCTCAGACCACAACAAACACTGACTCCTGTAATCTAGAGACATGTTCGTCTGAATTGGTCTGAAGAAAGTCGAGGACGAAGAAGCTGAAAACAAACATGAGAATGGCACTTCACCTAAATTATACTATATTATTGTATCTTGTTGTCTAGGTGTCTCTGATGTCAAAACAATGTAAAGATTTGTTTTGAGCTTCTTCTTGGACGAATTTCATTGGATCTCATCATTACTCCAGAATCCAAGAGTCAAGTCAGACAGCTTCAGATATTAAACAATGCAATAAAATAAGGTTACCTGGAGCTAAATCCTACATTTAAATTGAATCAATCCTTCCTACCATAGTTACGTTAAGTATAGATTAACATCATCTTACTTGCCATATTGTTAGGTTTTATTTTATACATTTAAATGTTAAAAAGACAACATTTGTATAAACAAATAACGGTGTTAACTTTCCATCGACAAATATAATTGGGAATGAAATTTGATTAGAGAAATATAGTGAGTAGATTAGTTTTAATGTGAGAAAATCTTGGAGACAAAATATTTGAAATAAAATTGAGCTACAGAGACAGGAGTCACATATAGATGGAACCTTAGTAAAAAGAACAGAGAGAAAGTTGAAGGAGTTAAACTACAGTATTGTGATAGAAGGAAGGAAGATAAGTATACAGAACATTACTCCCATGTAAAGATTCTTGATAATAATATTTTCATCACTCTGTATGGTCATGGGTTATTTTCCCAATACAGCTAAGATATGGGAAAGCCTGTTTTTCTAAGTCAGCTGATTTTCACTCTCGCAAACATTACTTTCCCTGTATAAAAAATTGAAAATTTCCGGTTTGCCCAACAGGAGTACTTATGATTTTTGTTGTAAAATGATGAGAAAGAGCAGTAACTTTTGTTAAATTGAACTTTTCATTAATACATTTTATTTTTATTACAAACAGCACTTTTTAACAGCAAAATAAATTTTAAAGCAGTTTAATATTTCCATATGGAAGAATAATTACTAGACTATAAAATGTCAGAAAATCTAAGAAAACACTGATTTTGTGTGTATTTATGCATTGTGATGAAAAGTATCGTTCAGGACTCGTCTCAAAAGTTGTAGGGTTCGATAGTATTTACCAGAAATGCAATTTGATTCTGCAAAAGGTTACACATACTGCAGAGTAACATAGACATCCAGGATTAAATGTTCAGCTCCAGTTCACCTTCCAAGGATCTCTTCATGCGAACATGATTCCAGATTCCAGGAGTCAAGTCTGTAACAAAGTCAAATTTTAGATGCTGCACTAAGACGAAGGTGAACTGGAGCTAAACTTAAAAATCAAATTGAATCAACCCTTCTCACTATAGCTATGTTATGTGTAGAACACTCCGCCGTTCTTTGAGATCGTGTCTAAAATGTCGTAGTGCACTCAATTATGCACTTTATGAGACAATGAGAATACCTTTTCACCTAGATTAAACTTTACTTTGTAGTGTGGGTGTCCCTGATGTCGAAATGATAAGCTTCTGTGTCGTTTTGAGCTTCTTTGGTGCTAATATTTTTTTATCTCTTCAGACGAACATGACTCCAGATTCTGGCATCAGATCTCAGAATCTGCACTAAGACGAAAGTGGACTAGCAATTCATTTACAACTCAACATTTACATTAAATCAGCCCTGCCAACCATAGCTACATTATGTGTACTAAATCTTTTATATAACATAAGTTTTGGTTTTTGTATTAGTATGCAAAAATTCATAATAATTTCCTATATTCACAAAAATTAATTTTACTATAATTTTGAAATGTTATGATACAAATACTGCCATGCATTGTGAGGCTTTCTTGTGGGGTTATTTTCAACAATAAACAGAATTATAAAAAAGTGAGTTCATTGAAAAAAACAAAATTTATAATTTTTTTTAACTAAATATTTGATAAAAAACTTCACCTTTTTAAATTGTTTTGTATTGGTGCAGGTGACTGTTAAGCAATCCTGTCCTTGAAAGCAGCCTACCTGCCTGGGATTTGGTGGTGGTTTCGGACGTCCTTTAAACCTTTAGTCCCCAATTTATGTTTTTAAGAGGGCATAATATTCCTAATTTTATCTGGTAAAATAATAAATTCTTTATTTTACTTTTTTTATTAATACCTGACCTGGTACACTACCTCTCTCTTGTCATATATTTGCGATACAGAAATTATTTTGGGCAGACTTTCTTTTCAGTCTTTTAGTGCCATATCCTCAATTTTCATTTGCTGCCATGCAGTTATAAAAGGAAAGGAAGGTACTGTTACTTTTTCCTGACAAATGCTCTATTAGTACAATAACAACCCTCAAGCCCAAATCATTCTCAATTTTATATTGCCTCTTTCCTTAATATGCCTAAAACCTTTGATTAATCAAAGCTAAAACTGAGATTATAACCTCTTTGATCAGCTTGAACTCACACTATGTTGGCACCTTTAGTGGGTTTTTTGGTGAATAATGTTTGATACAAATATGAGCTTTGAGAGCAATCAATAATTTCATCAAATGACTGAAACCATGGTGTATAGTATTAGTTTTTATAAGTTTTCTAAAACGTATTGTATTTTAATAATTCACGAGGGCGAGGTTTTATTGTTGTCATTTATGAGGAAATTAGTAAGAATATAACCAAACCTGTTGACAAAAATGGTATCTCATGTTATATCTCTTGTGCTAAGGACCAATAGTCTTTATATATGACTAGCAGTTGCCCGCGGTTTCACACGCAATTTCCCGTTGAAAAACAGTACACTATATTCACGTATTCTTTTTCCATCACATTCTAAACATTGCTGAGATAATTGATAGTCGTTCCTTCATGAGCCTCTTGGGCGCATTATGAAGGTATGTATTATAATAACATATTTCCGGCCTGTATCTTTCGTGGTTTTTGCTAGGTGTTGATAAGTTATTCAGAACAATTAATTTATATGGATGAATCTCGATAAACTAATTAGGTTATAAAGAATCAGATTTGGTCTGTTAAAATTAATTTTCTGTCTAAGATATTTCCAGTATTATTGAGGAGTGTGCCTCAAGAAAATGTATCAATGAAAACTAATTTCGATCATAAAGCGTCTTCTTTCAGCTCTTTTCATTTACCTTCGATCTAACCAAATTCGATTACCTTATGTGCAAACATCCATGGATTTGTACAATGAGGTTGTTTTCATAATAGCGTTTAATAATATTTTCATTGCATTAGATAGTTTATTGATCATTGGTACAATCTAAATGTAAACTTAGTCAATGACGTCTTGTATGCAACCTGCATTACACTACTGGTCAATCACTTTACAATAACAATTTTCTAAATTTTAAATGTAAACGTTTTTGCCTCTTTGATGAACTTCAGCTGAAAGTATTAACAGCGGTTAAGTATCAGTTTGCTTTGTATTACGTGTCTGTTGGATCCAATATAAAACACGTTTACATTCTTATCATAACATTCGAATGTAAACAAACTAATTTTTCAATTTGAATTCGACTTTATTTGGTGAAATTAATGTGTTATGGGTGGTAAAAAGCACTCTAAATATTAATTCAGACCAAAAACTATACCTGTTCCAAATTTCAGCACACTCTGTATAGCAGTTTCAGCGTGATTCGAGGACAAACCTCCAAACATTTAAACATCTAAACTTACAAACATCCAAACATCCAAATATCCAAACATTCAAACTTTCGCATTTATAATATTAGTGGGATTGTAATCTTTTTATGCCTATAAGATTTATTCCTAAAAATACTTTAATTTCGCCAATGTTTCTAGGGGTTCGATTTACTCTCATTCAGTTTTGATTTGACTCATGTACTAGTTTTTCAATAAATCTGTTAGGAAATAAAGTATAGAATGTGTCAATTGGGGTTTCTGGTTCTATCAGAGACCCTAAAATTTAACTGAATTGAAATTATATTATATTTCAGTTTAAATGTAATATAATCAGTCCTCATGGGATCATGACAGGAAGTGTCCCCTACCACCAACTATCCCCATCCTATAGCACTCAAACAGCTATACAGCATCATTTCCAAACTTCCTAATGTCACAGTGTAATCTCGGACCAATAGGGCAAAAGAGGCTTTGATTAATAGCAAACAAATTCAAAGGGTGCCCAAAATTACAAAAACAGTAAGAGACATAAGACATTACTCTTCTCAACTCTCTCGACAACTTTAATCAGTACGGTACCAATGTTCTGAGTTTTCACCTGAATTTGTGCTGTAATACAAAAAAAGTTTGTTAAAAAAAGACACATAATAACTGGATTAAGTCATATTTAATTTGAGAGAAAAATTTAAGTTTTTCTCCGTAGTTAAAAAAAAAACTTCAAGTAATGACTTCAAAACTTTTTTCAAGAAATACAGAGAAACATATAAAAAACTGATTCAAGCAGTAAAAACATGATATAATGTCTCTTTAATTCAATTGTTTCTAAAAATGTTTGGGGCATCGTAAATAAAGAAAAAATACAAATAAACCAAAGTCAAAATTGAGGACAAACGTTTGTTGTGCTGATTGGGTTGAGAATGGTTTGTGAGCCTCCTACTATTACAACTTCAAGTAAATCCCACATGTCCAGCGATGTCACTGGCACTGACATCTGTCACTGATGAAGAGCCCACTCAAATCATCAAGCAGCTGGAATGGTCACATTGACCATATTTGCACAAAATTATTCTCCAAATGCATTTATGTTTTGGTGTATTTAGCCGAATTTAGCATCCCTCAGGTCCTGATGATGGTTTATTATGGACTGTTTTACCTCTACCTCTTCTTTGGAGTTGTATTGTAGGGTGCCTGTGAAAATAATTAAGTGATGAGAGTGTTCAGATTACAAAAACATACAATTCACATGATCATTAATTAGAATTTCAGAGAAACCTTCCAAAAATTCAACTGTTGATTCCGTTGTCTCTGAAATTAGAAAACAGATCTGTATTGTATGTCTAAATGAGCTATGATTGTATTTATTTGTAAACATGAATGTAAATGTTGGAAAATAAATAGTTATTTATTTATTTAGGCGCACAGTCATGTGTTGATTTCATTAACAAGTTGCTAAACTGGATAAAGAATGTTACAATGCCCAAGGCGTTTAAAACTCACCTAAAACATTTATACTGTAATAAGTATTTTACAATATAAATGGCATATAACTGTGATACTAGGCAATTAGGAGATCAACATTAACACCTGAAGTGGAAGGATTGCTGAATGAATGAAGGATGTATGTATGATAATTATATGTTTGACTGTTGATTTTGATTTTAAAATGAGCATATAATACAATAAAAGGATGCTTGTTTTACATGTTAACCATGATTTTGCAATAAAAAGCTTGGAAAAAGTGAGGATTTCCTCAGCTTCTTGTCTGCTGTCAATATTTTCACTATACTATAGTATTGAATTACTTAAAAATCCATGTGAATTAAAATATGCATGAAAATGTAATTTAAATTTTTATCTCAGTGAATGGGAATAAATTCAATAAAAGGATGCTTGTTTTACATGTTAACCACGTTTTTCAATAAAAGCTAGGAAAAAGTGAAGGATTTCCTCAGATTCTTGGCTGCTGTCAATATTTTCACTATACAATAGCATTGTATTGGATAAATATCCATGTAAGTTCAAACATGCATGAAAATGTAATTTAAATTTGTTTCTCACTTTTTCTCAGTCTGGTTTTGACTTATGATTCCAAAGTATCAGGCAAGTTTTTTAACCCAATAAGATGGTCTGGATAAAATATTATGTTAGCTAAGAAGAATCTGGTTACAAGGATCATTTAGTCTTTAAACACTTTCAGCTTTCTAATACTACTCAGTATTATTTTAGATTTACTCAGTGTTTGAAAGCTAACTGATTTCTGAACATTTTAGAGTTCCAAAGAAACAGTCCGTAATATGTATGTGGTTCTCTACCAGATCCATAGGAGCCTTGGCCCTCTCACCTTCTACTTTACGTATAGCAGCTTCTAACATCTAGAGCTGCCAGCCTTTGGCAACACCTGGCCTGTAGGAACTACGGATATAAAGGAGCTTAATAAATGGGAACTCATGACATTTGGAATGAAAATCTCTGGCCTTTGTGAGCTTTTGATCTCTCAGAGTTAAAACTTTTCAAAATGTAAATATATTCATAAAAAGACTTAGACATTGGTTATTTAGTATGAAAGAGATTGAAACACTGCTAGAGATTCCTGGATGAAGTAAATTAAAGTTGTAGTAGCATACATTGCAGCAAGGTATTGTTAATTAATTGTTTGATTTCATATATTTTTGTATTTGTAATGACTGTATTAATATTATTTTATGTACATATGTATGTATGTGTGTGTATGTATGTATGTATGTAGACATATGTGTGAATTTATATTTTACAAGGAGTTATTTTATTTGACATTATATGGCACAATTTAAGAATATAAAATGAAGAGCTCAAAGCTAAAAGGATGAGGATCCAAAATAACAAGTTTTGAGAAATCAAGACTTTAAGATTTTAAAACTAAATTGAAAAATAATTAAAATAAAGAGCTCTTCATTTTGGTTACTAAATTCATGCAGTACCTTACTGGGAACGTATATGCTATGTATTTTGGTTATAATTATAAATTTTAAAATTAAATCTTAGTAATTTTATTTTTTTAATGCCCACTAAATCTTAGGCTAAATGGATGAGGGTCCACTAAACAAGTCTTGAAATGAAACAAACAAATACAGATAGACTAAAATTTTCAAAAATTGTTTACAGATCTGCTTATGTTGATTACAGCTACAAATTCAATAACAAGATTGTTTGTAATGGATACATTTAACAGTTTAAGCATATGGCAGTGTGTCAAAATATGATAGAGACTTTACAGAGCAAAATCTTTTTAAATGTTGAATATCATCGTATTTTGCTTTTTTTAAAGGTAAAAGTCCACAATATGCAAGCTCTGGCAGTGTGAAAACAGCCTTCTGGCAGGGAAACGTGTTTCCTTTTAGGCTTTAGTAACAACACTTTCTTCATTTATGCCATTAAAAGACTGGACGATGTAACATCATTCGAGGGTGATGGGAAACTATGCTTAGTTGCCGTAACAGGTTGTGTTTTTGAAAGGACAACATTTTGCATATAAATGAGAAAGAAATTTAGTCAAAGACTTAAAAATTTCCTGGTTGTCGCAAGAAATCACTCTAAATGGAGTTGGTTTGGATCTGGAGTTTTCGATAACTTTGTTTCCACTCGGAAGGAGTTTCGACCACAGATTTTTGATCAATCAATGCCATATTCCTGTCACACTCCAGGTATGAGTGGCCCCTAATTGGAAAAATCATTGTTATTTTTTCAAGTCTTTTAGTATAGTGTACAATGTAGTGAAGCATACGGAAAACAACATAGTTTTTGTTTTGTCCTGCGCAGGAATCACAGAAAAGTTTAAGTTCTTTTACTTGCAAGTCAAGGTGGTTGAAAATGAAATCCCAAAGCAAGGAACAAACCTCATCTCCTCCTTTTTTGCCATAGATTTCTGCATATGTATAAAAAAAAAGATTCAGAGTCTGAAAGTTTTATGAATATTAAATAAGTAAAAAGATAGTTGCCTACGATAATAGAAATCGTTAGTACTAATGTTTGGGATTGGCAGATTCTTCTGGTAATCCATAGTAATCGCTTCTTTTGTTTTATCTCTTTGTGCTTCAAGCCTAGCATTTCTCTTAATTTGTGTAAAAAGAATCAGCTCTCCTTAAATGTAATTCTTTTTTTTTTTTTAAAGAGTTTTTAGTTCACAGTTTAGTTTTGCAAAATCATTATGATTATCGGCAAGTAGGGCCAACTTACTTTGAATTGATTCAATATTTACTGTAAGTTCGTCACAGGTGCTGCAGGTGTCACATCTGGGATAGCCAAAAGACAAGTTAAAGTTAGTATTAAATATTTGTCTGTACTTTTCCAGAGATACTTTTTTATTGTTTGGATAATTTTTCTTTGTATAAAGAAAACATTTTACTTACATTAAGCTCTTCAGGTAAGTATTGTTTTTTTGGATTTTGTTAACCCATAGTGTGAGTTTCTTGTTTTAAAGGATTTAATGTGGTCAAATACTGAGGCAACAATATCATCTGGAATCTTATTAGGCTTAGAAGAATGCTTTCCTCGCATGTCCAAAGGGGCTAACACCTGTTGTTTTTAGGCTCTTTTTGTAAATTCTGTACTCTTTTGGCCGTGATGCCGTGAAGGGACAGAAATGCCTTATAATAAACAGGTATTTCTACTACCTGGTCATTTCTCATTACTCTTACCTTTGTAAAGTATAAGAAAAGGTGTGAAAATCTGCTTCAGCCTCAGACTTTTTTGACCTATGGCGCGTGACAGGACAGCATAATATTAGTCCACAAAGATACATTGATTGTTTTTCATGTGATGAAAAGTAGGTTGAACTTAGAAATAATATCTTGTCTTTCACTTAAACTTATGTTTTTAAAACACTCAAGTCTTAAACATTTACAGTCTGGTCCTAAGTCATGGCTACACAACCTCAACCTTTTCATTACATCTTGCATACGCCAAAACTTTTCCTTTTCTTTGCACAGTTTTCAATTGTTACAGAATTTTCGTTGTCAGACATTTTAAACTGCACAAAACAACACTAATCTACACTACAATTAACCTGAAGCTGTAAATAAACACTGGAATGCAAATTTCCAAAACACAAACAATCAGCAGATGGGCAACAAACAACAGCACTAAGAGCAGAGACCTCTGTGGTCAGCAATCTGGACTAGGTTGGACTCTCATCCTTTTAGCCAGCATTTATAACACCTTCATCCTTTTAGCCTAGAACACGTATTTTTCAAACCTCTATAGGTTGTACACCTTCATCTTTTCAGCTTAGTTAAATACCAATGTAATATTTTATAATAAATAAAATACAAGAAATCAGTGTTAGCTCCAAAACGACAATTAATGGACCCTCATCCTTTTAGCTTTGAGCTCTTCAAATAGATTCGTGTTTTATTTCATTTATTTCTGAGCGAGAAGTTGAACTTTATGTTTTTGTAATTCTGAAGCTGGATTCTTGTACACCATTTGTCATAATACATTGATGGAACCTCTAAACAGGCTTAGCCTTGGAGGCCCTATTATTTCCTCAAACATATTAATAACATTTTTTTATAATTTTGTTTTAAAACTATCAAATTAAATTAAATTAAAGTTTATTTTTAAGTAGGGCTTCTGTAGCCTAAAACAAACCTGACAATAAGGCATTTGAGTTTTAGTTTTAATTTTTTCTATGTAAAATGAATTACATGTAAATATGTATTGTATTTTGAGGAAATAAATATATTCTACTTCTACTTCTACTACTTCTAGTTTCAGACCAAGTGAAGCTTTTGGGGGGAAAATTTCAGTCTCAAGAAGCATCTTACATGTAGCAGTTTCCACCCTTGGTGAGCTTCTGGTCTCAGAAAGCTGCTACCCTCTGAAAGCTTCCAGAAATTGGTGATATATGTAGAGATGATGATAACTAGGATCACCCGTATCCTGTAAGCTAGGAAGGATACCACAATGCAAGAGTGGGTGATAATCAAATTTTAGAAATTACTTTATAACATGGACTTTGCATTCTATATTTTTCATGATTTACGGTCTTTGAAGATTTTAGTATAAAATATGTTGCCCTGTAGATAGGCCCGTACTCAAACCAGTGTTTTTAGACAATATTATTGGGGCCTCGCCACACGTCTATTTTTAAAAACCGTGTTGCAGTAGTGACACATGACGGGGCCCGGCTGAATATCTTCTCTGGAAAAGACATTTGGCCGGGCCCCGTCTAAGCTGAGTCTGGCTCTGTCTGTAGAACCATTCAGCCAATGAATGTTTTCTACCTTTGGAAGCTTCTTGCCTCTCAATGATTCCAGTTTCTAGAAGCTGTCAAACTATGGGATTTTCCATCTCTATTCCACATTTATTTTGCTGTAAGGAGAATCCATAAATTATGTTATTCAAACAGCAATTTATAGCATACAAACCATACTAAAGTCATGTATTGTATCCTATTAGAATCTTAAGTTTTTATTGCGGTTTATGTTTCCTTTTATACTTTTCTAACAAGTTTACTTTTTCTTTGTATTTTTTCATCAGGGTAAAACCATTACAGATCAAAAAACATGTATAAAGATGTGTAATAAGACTAAATGAGTAATCTACTTAAGCACCTTCATGCAGGTTTTTCAGTTAGTATTAATTTCTTCAGTAGAATATTCAAATTCAAATATATTTTATTTGGCAGTGACACAAGTAGTATTTATCAAATGTCATAATAAAATTTGGTATAAATATTTATACATTTAGATACATTTGCATAATTGTCATATATTAAAATGTATAATATTATACTTTAAAAAATTAAACATTATATATGAGAATTGTAATACTTAGTAATTCAAGATTTTAATAAAAAAAACTCATGAACTATGTAATACACCTCAACCAGGAATTTCCAGAGCCATGTTTTAAATAGTTTTATAGTAAAGAGGGCTTGATAGCCCTAACTCTGCTGAAATAAAGGTATTTTTTTTATTTAATTTCTAAATAGTTACCTGATGGTAATGGTTTTTATTTCATCAGGCAACTTATTAAATAGGATTGCACCAAAACTCTGTGGCAGTGCAGCCAATAGATTCAGTTGGCAAGGTCCAGGGCGTATGTCCTGTCTTCTTCTTGTGTTGTTATCAAGCATAACTGTGATGGGTGTGAAGACCTTGGGATACCTGACAAAAATAATTGTCCCCAAAATATATATGGACTATAAGGTGAGAAAAAAACATCCCTAAATGCCTTGCTGCATTACTTACCCTTTTTCATTCTAAAATTATTCTTATACCAATTTGCCTTGAAGAGCCTTCTCATTTGCACCTGAGCAAATTTTCCCCAACAAAAATACCAAGTCTCAGTCTTGTTTCTATGAAGCACATGTAATACAATTTTAATAGTCAAGGGTTTTTGTACTGAGATATCCATCTCATTAACAAAAGAAATTATAGTATCTTTCCCACAGACAGTTCCTAAATATTGGGAGTGTGTTTCAATTTTGAAACATTCATGTTAATATAAAATAGGCCTTAGGTGCTTTTTAGAAAAAAATAGTACACAGCATCATTTTTCTAAATATTTTAAGGTTAAATTTTTTAAATATTGAGTTAGTGCAATGTATGTCATAAGACAGACAACCAAAACTGATTGGAATATTGTCCGTATAGATTTGAATGACAATTCTCCACAGAGGTGTCAAACTGTTGACATATATTATAGAGGGCAGATCCCAGTACGGATCTGAGATTTTCCCAATAAAATAGACTGACACACTGATTTCTACCATCTAACTAAGATTGCATCCATTTTAATGATAGACCTCGAACTCCCATATTCTCAATTGCATACTCTCATGTGAAGTCTTAGATGGTTAACTCTGTTAAAGTTCTTTTTAAGATCAAAAAAGATCCACAGTTTTCTTTCCAGCATCCAAATTGTAAACTACATCTTGTAAAGGGTGTGAAAAATGTTTCTGGTCATGAAGATCCACTCCCATGAAGCTTTTTGTTCCCATGTGTTGATCAGTAAATAACAGCTCATTCCAATTTTTAACTATATCCATATATGTGGTCCAGTGTAGTTCTTAATTTGAAATTTTATTGGGACGATGGAAGGATTGTGAAGAAAACCGGATTTTTTCAGAAATTTTCAATCGTGTAGGTGTTACTGATTTTGTGTATCACTGACCAATGGCAAATGTCTGGAAAAATCTAGGATAGATGTGTGAAAAATGGATCCAAAATGCTTTAGGAACCATCATAGATTAGAATCTTTTCAATTTATATGCCAATTTTGGGTCAAACCCATTTGCATATACTAGACGTTCACAGTAGTTGTATGGAAAGCGTTCATGGTTCTTAAACATTAAACATTATTCCATAGAATGTGTACGGTATGCCATTTTTGGGTCAAATCTATAGGAATTTCTGGCATATCAAGGATCTTTTGTAGATGATTTTGACCCATACAAACTTTCATTTTGTAACAAGAATCTCCCACAACTCTCACTGCTAGTTGTTAATTCAAAAGTATACTTTAGTATTTTGCACCACACTTTGTGATTTACTATTTTACGTGTTTGTGCATGTGATAAGATGTTCTTTCAATTACGAGTTCATTATGAGTTTGCTTCTATGAGTCAAAAACTTACTAAAAAATACTATCGTTAGTGTTACAATATGGAGACAATATCTATACACATAAGACAAAAACCATGAGCATATAGTACCGATACAGCACATCTGATAAAGGAGTCATTCTTAATCAGTATTTCTTCAGAAATGGAAAGAAAGTTCATATACTGGTTAAAGGACCACATCTAAACAGTGTTCAACAATTCAGATCCACTTGAATATCACCTGCTGTCTTAACTTTTGGAAACCTTAGTCACAATGCAAATGGTGGAAACATGAAAGTACCCAATCTGGCTTTAAATTAAATCATTGTGTTTTCACTAGTACCTAATATGAAAATTTGTTCAGTAATTTAATTAAGGTGAGAGGCAATGAACTTTAAAATTCCTTTTTAATGTACTACACATATGCTTTTAAAACATTACTTTTCCCTGCATATATACAGTAAAAATATGTTGTTGTTAAGATTCGTTTCTACAGTTTTCTGTGAAACTGCTATTTAGTGAATACTATATTTTGCAAATCTATAGTTTGAGAACAGTTATGTAGAAAGCAGGTGGCTACATCTCTTATTGAAAACAAGGAGTACTTCAAAGAAGATATCTTCATCCAGCCCTTTTTAACTGGTACACTTCTGGCTTTCATAAGTGTATACAACATTGCAAGGCTCATCTATGTAACATTGCAGACTAATGGATATTAGTTGCATTTACCTACCCTACGTGCCTTTCTCAGTGGGTCATTTCCTATAAAACTTAAGACTTGTATAACAGTTTCTTGTTACCAGACAATGTGTTTAAGCTAAGTATAGCCAGTTCATGTTTGTTTCACACAATCTGGTACAGGTAGTGGATCTGATAGGTAGAGGAAATAGCTCATGACAGTATATTTAAAAATATAAGTGACCAGATCAAAAGACTCAGTCTCTTACTTGATAGCAACCTTATGTTCCCTAATCATGTCATTGAGCTTGCTCTTGGAAGGACAGGAGTTGTATACAAATTTATAAGTCTATGTTCAGAATACATTAAGCTTCAGTTCATGCAGTTGATGAACTATTCTGCTTACAGTTCTGTAAAAGAATGTCCAGTGATAATAATAGACAATAGACACAATCTTTGAGAATTGTAACTCGTCAAAATTTGTTACAGATCATATAAATACAATTGCGTAGTTTACAAACAATGACAGAAGGTAAATGTCCAGTTTGGTTGTTAGTTTTGCTCTCTGTTCAGGTATTCTTCTAATGAGTAGAATGGATTTTGCAGCAGCCACAACTTCACCTCCTTCTTGAATTTTGCCGCACCATGTCCCTTCAGGTATTCTGACAGGTGGTTCCACAGTTTTAAACCCATGTAAGAGGGCTTCTCCTCAAACAGAGAAAGTCGATGTCCAGGAAGGTGAAAATCTGTCGCTCGTCTTGTGTTGTAATGATGTGTGTTACATCCTCTGGGACATGGATAAAATCAGAGGCTTCTCTATTTTATAATTTTCAATCCGAAACGGTTTGATCATGTATAACTCTACAAGGATACTGAAAAGTTTATGTCAATACAAACTAACATGTTATCTGGTCCACAAGGTCCTATCATATAGGAAATAACAGTATCCTGAGTGAGAGACTGTTGTTCTGAGAGGAGACCTCAGGGCTGGCATTAGGCAGATGAAAACAGTACAGCCATACACTCGAGAGGTAGTAAGTAATAGGTACAAGAAAGTAATAGGTTTGCAGATAAATTACAAAGTAATACTTCAGAGTATTTTTATAAACAAAAGTGCTATGAATAGCAGGCTGGTGCTAATGTTGTTATTGCATAAACTAGCATAGCCTACATGGTAACTAAAGGTATACTGTCATTATAGTCAGTCTTATATCAATTGTTGTTCAGTTTTAAACGTTAATTTTAAATGTTTACGCTCTTTATCTACATTCTGCATCATCCCATTGAATTAAGGCCAAATGTGTGATATTTTGCACCCATCATGACTATCAGCTTAGTTTCTAAAAAATTAAAAATGTAATATGAAGGATACATTTTTTAAACTTCAGCTCTAAGCTGTTCAACAACCTTTTCCTTAGCCAATAAATATGTTACTCAACAATACCAGTGTTGCTCATTGAAAAGTACTATCAAGGATTTGTTAAGAGTAGATAATTAACGTTTGTGCTAATTAGTTTTAATGTTTACTTAAGTGATTTTTTTACATAAATTTAAAATGAATTTTATTTATTTTGTAAAATTTAGACTCAGTTATTAATTGTTATTTAATGTTTACCATCATCCATGGACTTAAGTTGATCAGAAAATAGTACACATATCACGAAATACTTATAAGTAATAGCTTTTTCATTATTTTCTAAATACTTTATTGATAATTTAAGCTATAAATTCCCTAACTAGGATTTCATTCCCAAACAAGGTTTCTTGGTAACTTTTATAAAGACTGATAAGTATTAAATAAATTTCAGATAATTGGAAGTTTCCAAAAACTCATGTCTCTTTGGGGGAGGCCAGCTCCCAATCCTGAGATTTTATTTCGCTTTGTAAATAATGATTAAAATATTTATTGGTGTATACAACAGTGTCATATAATAATGTTCTGCTACATCCCAGACACTTCCTAATATTACACCCGACCACATATACTACTACTAAACCATACTACTACTACTACTACTACAAAGAGATGTTGTCCAGTCCCGAATCGTGGAGCGCTATCGCTGCGTTCTGCAAGAGGGTGCTAAGGCAAAAAAGAAGAGAGCAGCTTTAAAGCACCAGAATAGCTCATGTCGGTGGATTTTAGAATGAAGTAATGCCCATTGGGTGAACGATGGCACCCTCTTGAAGTAGTTGCAGAGATGCGTTCCCGAGAGGGTTTCCAATGCCTGGACCGGTAGGTTTCACCAGGGCAAACATCTGTCCCTGACGGTGCATAGTGCATTTTCTATCTTAAACAACAAAAAAAACTACTACTACTACTACTACTACTACTATTACTACTACTACTATTATACTATGCTACCATTCAAACTAAACGCTACATTAGTACACATACTACTATAATATTATTACATAGAACCATGCTGACTTGATCTCCCCTGGGTCAAGCACAATGTGTGATGCCGTTGCTTTATTATAAATATATTAACACTAATTTATTATTTTATCAAACGTAACAAGCCAGTTCTCATATTAAATCGTTTTTCTTTCTTTTATTTTAAATTATAAATTGTATGTTAAAAATTCTAGCACAATCTATTACATGCTATTTAAGGTATCAAGTTCTTCATTTTAAATTATCGTGGCGGACGATCAACTGAAGCCTGCGTACAGGCTGAATGCCCATGCAGGCTTTATTCCTTATTAATTATATAAGTTATATCTTAGCTAGACAACTAGTAAAACTATTGTTTTCAAAATAATTCTGTTTAGTGCATTACTATTGTAATTTGTAAGTGTATTTCATGTACAGTTGCTGGAATAAACATTCATTCATTCATACATGCATTTTTTAAATATTTACAGGAATAATGTGGTAATTTACTTAATAGTTACAAATATATAACAGAACCATGGATAAAATGGGATAATATGACACTTTAATTCTACAACTTACATATTTATACTATTTTATTTATTTATATTATGTCAAAAAACTCATGTATATCAAAAAATTTTCTATACCACAAAATATATATTTTTCATTCCAGATATTTAATTACATGTTTTTGTATTAAATTTAATACATATAACAGATGTACGGTACAAACAATAAAAAGTATGTTAATGTACAAAGCAATTCTAAGAACAAAGGAAGTCTGGGTCAATGGGATATTTAGTGGTTAAGAGTCCCTCGATTGTTCTCGGCTCTGAGTACTTGTAGTGCATTAGCATTCCTCTCTTTGATCACCAAAAAGTACAAACAATAAAACTTGCGAATGCCCATTAATTGTTAGGTAGCTGAGAAATTTCACTTCAAGTAAATTTTGTGTATTGATAACACAACCTCCAGAGTTTTCAATATAAGTAATAAGATTAATTCTCAAGCTGCCGGTCAGAACCGTCCTTTCTACAAGTCTATTGGTACCACATAGTACCAACTCACTTTTTTATTAATTATTCGAAGGTCAGTCAGAATTTTCACATGAAATCACATGTAGTGGCTGATACATAATTTACAGATTACTGTTATTCAAGTTATTCCACTGTCTATGACCTGACTTTTGTGTTTACTAGTTCCATATTTGATCAGCTGTAACACCACCTAGTTTGAGATGCAGTCAACTGTTGATGCCACGCTTTGAGGTTTTAGTGCCGAAAATAATCCAAAAATTGTGTACATCGTCTTATTGTTGTAAATATGTGTTTTGTATCTTTATAACCAAAATTAGTTTAGGAAAAGCCATACTTTTTGCATTATTTTTACAACTTTACTGTGTCTGAAAGTCTTTTTGTCACTAAGAAAAATACAATGAAACAGTACTTAATTATTTCTGTAAAGTTTGCAATAGTAGAGATAATGCCATGGCATTTTTAGAAAAAATGCTGGCGGGCAGTTCAAGGGTTGAAAATCTTTTAAAATATGAAAAAATATGTTTGTATATGTGTGGCCAGTATTATTTAGATGGTCACTATATTATTATAATTAATTTACTGAAATTTGTAATGCCTTGACAGTTTGTATGGATAGAATCAGTATTTCACGCAGTGTATTTTAGATGTGTACATTATAAACTTCAAATGACAGCAATTTTGGTTGGTTTAACCCAAATTTTCTTTATCTTTTATTTATGTTTTATCAGGATGTTCCACTAGGAAAAGTAAATATTTTCAGAGACAGTTCTTGAACTAAAAGTAAAATAAACATAGGTTTAAAAGTGTTTGGTTATCTAGTTGTAGGTAAAAATTTTTGATGAATGAGAGCATTAAGAAATAAATCTAAACAGACCATTGGCTGTCATATGGAAATATCAAACCAGAGATGCATATTTCTGATATATATATATATATATACCTGGAAAGTACTTACTGTATACTCTGGTGGTATGTAATCTGAGAATTTCATGCCTAATTCAAAAGTGCCTCCAATTTATGATGCATATTTTTTATCAGTTACATAATATTTCTCCTGGACTATGGCGTTCAGCAGTATTCTGATGATATTAAAATGTATCTACTGGTTGTTAGCCTATAACTGCAGGCCATTATTTCTGAAATCAAAAGATAATATTTATTTATTTTCATTATTAGTAATGTTTATATGTTTAAAATTTAGCAACTTTTATCTTCTTCGAACTTTATAGCTTTGTGATAAACTAGCTTATTAATTGATTACTCAGTAAGATGGACCTAACCAATTTACCAACATTTGTATAGTTATTTTTACTTATAAAACCTGCCTTTTATTCAGTAGTGGATTATCATAAAGAGAAAGTATACACTTAATGTTCTTCAATGCAGGATTTTAATGTTCTTCAAGGTTTTAAGCTAATGTTCTCTGAATATGTTGCATTGATGTTCCGAAAGCCTGGAGGACATAGTGCTTTACTATGTGGATTACCTGGTTTCCAAGTACCAATAATCTCACTGATGGATTACTCAGTTTGAGGTCTCCTTGAGCTTTGTTCCAGTTCATGAACCAAAGTTACATAGATTAGTAAACTTTAGATTAGTACAAGTTTGGTTTTCTATCTGATATTTCTGTCAAACCAAGTCCTTCATAACATCTGTGGAGTTGATCTTTAAGTTGAAAGAGAAAATAACACTTTACTGAAATCCAAAAAATTGTTACTAAATGTCAGCTGTTAGATATTAGGCTAGGTAGAATATAGCCGATCTCATTTAACAATCAGCGGATAATTTGTGAAAGTACAAAATATTGTCCAATAATGTGACTATAATATGAGACGCATTAATGCAAGCCTGGGCTTATGTGCAGTTAACGCACCCTACTCCCCCTTACCTTAGGGTGTTGTCAAATTCTTTTACCAGCTGATTATCAGTATGAGGCGACGCGATTATGTTTACACTTTCTTCCGGTTGTTTACATCTATTTTGCTCCTCGGCATTAAATTATTCTGCATGTTTTATATTATTGTTATCTTTTGCTCACGTTCTGTGTCGTGTAAACATGCGATAATTTAAATCATGAAGGTATAGGGTTCAGGAAAATAGATGAGATGTAAGGTAATGAACTATCGATTGCTGAATTCAATCGATTATTCCATCAGTAACCATTCTTCCGTTACAGCTGGTAATACCGCGTCACATCCAGGCTTGCATTGACTCGTATGTCACGTACCACTTTGTGTTGCAAGACTTTTTTTTACACCAATTCACTGTACTGTACTTGATTTGCTATATTCACAAACGTATTACGATTAAATGGCTTTTATCATTTGAGTATTTTAGTTAATGACACGTTAGAAATTAACTTTGCTCTACATTCATAAAAAAATAAAAGGTGACGAGAAATTTAAAAGAAATCAATAAGCTAAATTATGACGTTAATAATGTGGGAATTAAGACGTATGTTATAAAAAAAGAAGGTAATTAATAGGAAGAATATCGTAAAATATAAAAAGGTAACCAGATTATAGAAAGAAAATTAAAGTTAAAACTTTTTAAAGACAACTTAATTAGCTAATGCAACAACTCTAACAGAGAACAGTGTAAAACAATGTTACACAAAATAAACCAATTCATTCATTATATAAAAATAAGAAAGTTAATTTGTATCACCTTGATATATATTAACCATGCATAATGTGATTACAGTTGTTGATATACAAATATGAACTAAATCTAAAATAAAGATAACCTAATTTAAATGTATAAAATAAAATGACAATTTAGTAATGTAATAAGCATAAACATAAAAACTTTTTCTATCTGATCGATCCATGTACGAGTAGAATCTATCTGCCAGCCGTGACGTCACTCCACGAATTGCTGCTCGACATCAACATACAGTAGCGTAGCCAGAAATTTCGTTCGGGGGGGGTCCGAAAATTTGGGTCCGAAACCGGGGGATCCGGGGGACGTTTTGTGTGTTATTTGCCAATGAGTTCACTGGTAAAAGGTAAATACCAAAAATATGGAGCTTTAGTAACTACGCCTTATAGAAAGTGGAAAGGTGTAATAGGCTAATTCAACTCTCACAGCAACTCTAGTACCACAAATTTTCTTGTACAGCTACAGAAACTTTACGAAGTTCAATTCTGGCCGAATAGAAGGCACCAAAGTGATGTTGGATTCACTGGATAAGAAAGAAAAAGAACAAAACAGAGGTTCACTCAAGCGTATAATTGACACAACTATTTTCTGTGGAGAAAATGAAATACCCCTTCGGGGACATTGGGCCACTGACGGCCGAACACCCTTTAGAAAAGGATGGCAATTTTCGAGCGTTGCTCGGGTACAGATCAAACTAACGGTCGGAAAATGCACCGGAAAAACTTTACTGATTAGAAGTTCGGCTACTTTGGATTTCACTGATTTAGGTATTTATAAATGAGTTATAATGACGATTGTTTGTATCATTACACTGTGGACGAGTATATAATTATCGGGAAAAAATCAATTTCGGTCGGAAATAAAATACACCTGAAAAACTCTAATGATTAGAACTTCAACTATTTCAGACTTCAGTTATTGAGGTAAACGTGGTATTTTTGATTGAGTTAGGACGTCTATTTTTGTTATCATTAAACTGTACTCGACTACCTATACAATTACCGAGAAAAAAAAAATCACTTTCGGTCGGTAAATACCGAAGAAAAACTCTCTACAGATTCAAGTTTTGACGATTTTGGATTTCACTGGTTGAGTGGTTGAGGTAAAGTGGTACTTATAATTATGTTAGGACATTAATTTTAGGTATTAATTCAACGCCGACTAATAAATATATAATTATCGAGAAAAAAAAATCACTTCCCATCGGAATATACTAAGGAAAATGAAATAATACCTCAGTCAGTGAAATCCAAAGTAGTCGGAACTTCTTATCAGTAGAGTTTTTTCCGGTGTATTATCCGACCGGAAGTGATTTTTTCAATTTTTTTCGATAATTATATAGGAATTAGTCAGCGTTCCTATATAACTAAAATCAATGTTCCAACATAATTCTAAGTACCACTTTTATCTCAACGACTCAACCAGTGAAATCCAAAATCGTCAAAATCTGAATCAGTAGAGCTTTTCCTCGGTATTTTCCGACCGGAAGTGATTTTATTGTTTTGTTTCTCGATAATTATATATGTATTAGTCGACGTTGAATTATTACCTAAAATAAACGTCCTCATAATAATTATAAGTACCACTTTTACCTCAACCACTCAACCAGTGAATTCCCAAATCGTCAAAACTTGCATCTGTAGAGAGCTTTTCTTCGGTATTTACCGACCGGAAGTGAATTTTTTCTCGATAATTATGTAGGTGCAGTGTACAGTTTAATGATAACAAAAATCGTCGTCCTAACTCAGTCGAAAACACCACATTTACCTCAATCACTGAAGTCCAAATTAGTTGAAGTTCTAACCAGTAAAGTTTTCAAGTGTATTTTCCGACCGAAAGTGGTTTTTATATTTATTTCGATAATTATATACACGTCTAAAGTTTAATGACACCTAAAATTAACGTCGTAACTTAATTCTAAGCAGTCATTTTACGTCCTCAAGACGAATTTGAACGAAGTGGTCGCTAACTTAAACTGTTCGCCGTGTTACGGTTCAGGTTACTTTGCGACGTCACGTGACCGCGCCCTATAGAAATACCGTGATTACACTACACTATCCGAAAGGCCGAGCCCAAAAGTATCGTTTGATACTTTATGATTTAAACGAAAGGACAATTATATTTTTAACAACGATCACTTTAATAAATTAAATCAATCAATTTAATGTTTGTAGACGAGTAATGACAACTCTCCTTTTTTCTCCTGCTCCATGCTTTATTTTTTAATATGTCTTAAAATTTCGGGGGGGTCCGGACCCCCTGGACCCCCCCTTCGCTACGCCACTGTCAACATACAGCACCCCTGCCGTCTTGAATCCTAGTGCCCCTCAGGCCGTAGGCCTACTTCTCTGTTGTTCAGTTGTTGTCAAGAGAGTTTATGTCATTGGACCGTCAGGTCTTCAAGGATAGTAAGAACGTAGCCAGGAAAAAATTTTGAGGGGAAAATTTAGTGGACATAGAGGCCCCATTTTGTTCCTTAAAAAGTTCTTGACCCGTTTATTTGTTGAGAAAGATCATTCAGCAGTACATGTCAGTAATACTGAATTGTTTAAATAATAATAATCGTTTACTAAAAAAGTAATTGAAAAAATTAAAACTTGGGGTGTCGGACCCCTTGGACCGCTCGCTAGCTATGTCCTTGACGGATGGTAAAGTCGGATTCTGTTAGTGTTTTCTTGGCGTCTATCGAGTCAGACTTATCAGATTCAGATAACGATATGGCCTTGCCCTTTGCCTCAGTCCTCAACCTGTGGCGGTGATCGAAACATAATGGCACAAATATTCTAAATATTGTATTTTAAGGGATTAAAACAATGTACAATGCAAAAATACGGTACTACTGTGTTGGTATCAGCTAAACATCAAAGAGAAACAGGAAGGAAGTACCAAATACCGTCAAATGGCTAAAAAGTGCAGAACAAAAACGAGCACACTCAGAACTAGTACCACAGTGTCTGTTTTGTTATAACATCTGCTTCTAAAATAAACTGTAACTATTGCATTTCTTTGTGAATATTGTATGCTTCTAATCGCTTATCAACATTTGAAAATGGTCTAAACTAAAATTAGTATCAATGGAGGAATACATAAAATAAAATATGTAACGCAATATATGTGGTGATAATCCAATCTTTTATTCAGTGTTACACATTTGTGTTTATTTGAAAGGTGATACTAGGTTGACACCAAATTAGTTAAATTACCCTCAATTCTTTTAATTTGTACTTCAAGTATTTTTAAATGCGTAAGTTCAGTGAATTCTAAATAGTATTCGCTGATTACCTTCCGCTTAGACAACCAACAAAACTGACAGTATCTTTTTTTACTGTAATGTTCAAAAGTTACTTTTGTAATGTGTTCCAGATATTGTAATCCTTTCTCTTACATGTTATGAGCACACATGAATTTCGATTTAAAATGAAACTCGGAGATAATAGAAGTGCAGCAAGTATGCAGGTGAAACAGAGTAATTATAACTAAACCTGAACCAAGCAAACAGCCAGGTGTTGGCTTGTTAGTGTTAACCCCCCCCCCCCACACACACACACATCCCATCCCCAGGCCTTGGTCAGTTCAAGGATTCCCCCTGCTCTAAACTTAGCCCCTGGTTATATTTGGCCGCCGTATTTACTTACGGAAGTAGTTACAGAGACTCCTCCTCCTTCATCTCGTCTCATCCAGTCTAGGAGCCTTGTCCACCTCTTTCCAGTATTTTGATGTCAGAATCGATCTGCTAGGCAACACAACAAATACACATTATCGTATTATAGAAGAAGAATCTGGAAATTCATTTTCAAAACGGCTAAAAATATTATTATGACCGATTGCTCAAAACAGAGTTTTTTTCACCAATGTTGAATAATCCTGATTGCAAAAATTAGTAATTAAAAACTAGATCATTCAAAAATTAAAGAAATTTTAGAAGATGTTCAAACCACAGTTAGAATCCGTCAATACTGAATAATGAAAATTGTGGTTCAGAACTGCTGTTCTATAACAAACACACGTACTACTTTTCAGCGTTTCCTCATTGTAAAGGGATGCTGAATCTGAATCTTACATTTGCCGCCTTGTAGGAGATCTTAAAAATAAATATTTCGTACTTTTACAGTTCTTACACATAATTCGAAAATGGTATCATTTAGAATGTGCCGATTCAATAAACAAACTACACCACACAACATTTCCTACAAAGTCCACTGGCAACTTCATATTTCCTAAACAATTTTTTGGGGCGCTGGTGGGAGGAAAAACAGCTATTACTTAGTTCTTCTGCAGAAATAATAAAATTTTCACTCCTACCATCTGCAACTCGAGAAATTGTTATCAACAAAACTGTTATACCACGCGGAACTATAATTTTATTACGTGAAACCACTCAGCATTTGACTGGACTAAATTTCTTGAGTATAAACTCAGATATTTGAAAGAAAACATTATATAGACCTACTATATGAACGTAGTTTTTCAACCACAAATGGGACATTTCTTGGTAGTCTATAATAAATAAATATCTATATTTAATGTCAAGTTTTAATGGATAAGTCTTTTTATACACTTAATTAATGTTCACAATTAACAGTATACAACACATAAAACACATTCAAACCCGTACACATATAATTGTACAGTTACAAGTATATTTACATAATACGTTTATGTTCTAAGCCATGGTATTTTTACTTACTTATATTGTCTGAAATAAACAGAGGTCCTTTGCATCCAATACTTTCGTAAAATATCAATTATTATTAAAAAAACGAATTATTTATAATAATAAATAAATAAAAATCACACTAATTAATCAAATGTAATCACAATTAATTAGTCTAATAGATGCTCTATGAATGTTTATCGCCTGATAGTGATTAGTCCAGAATTTTAAATTACGGACTAAGCGCTGACAACATGGTTATAACTACCTTAAGCTTATTGACATTTTTATTAAAACTATTACAGCTCTTAACAAAAAAATTGAATCATGATATCGATAGATTAATATGCGATCATCAAATGATATAAGTTCATATCTTTTTAAATTAAATCACACTTGGAATTAACTGTCAGGCACTTAATTAGGCTACTGTAATATACATTAGCGACAGCCAAGAGACTATAAAAGGAGACGTTCAGGTCACATTCAGGCTTTTTATCTCTGACTTTTTAGCTGACACTTATACAACTATGGCTTAAACTTGGTTTTAATTGTGTCAAGCTAAAGGACAAGAGATGTAAAAAATATCATTTACTATTTTTAACCCTTTCTCTACCTTCCCATTTTGACTTCCACAAATCAAAAGTGGTTGACAATCGGTTCATTTTTAGCTGAATTTCTCTATCGATTACAAAATTAGGTTGTTATCGTATACAATTGGCTTCCCCGTCCCGGAATATTCGATTTATGCCCGATATGGTGGAAGAGAGGGGGAGGGAGCTGTGACGTCATGGCTTTGGGAATGACGTCATCAATATCGAGCCAACCCTCCACCACTTTCTTCCCCCGCCACCCACAACGTTCAATCCTGTAGTGTGAAGTGCTCGCCTTTTCTTTCAGCGCCCAGAGAGGTGCTTGAGGTACTTCAGTCTTCATTTCAGAGCTATCAATTAAAGTAATCAGCTAACGATTTTCATGCTAAGGCAGACTAGTTATTTTTGCGATGACTTACTCATAGTTCCAGTGCCAAAGAAATATTTGACAAACTGACAAATATAAATCTAATAGACAGTGTTTTCAACGTTGGACGTAAATAAACTTTGTATCAGTTATATATAACAGTGAGATGTATACACGAGAATCTCGAATAACCGAATTTCCGGTTTAACAAAATTAATTTCGATTAAAATAAAACTTGTGTTTCAATCGCAAACATAAACGCACACTAGACTTTGCGTTCTCACCACAGCGGACAACATCCTGATAGAAAAGAGAGTTTAAGAAACAAAATTTATAACCCTCTAAGTTAACCCATTCGAAAGGTATCGTATATACAGACAAACAAAAATAAAGGCACAAGGACGTATCCAGCGAAGGGGGTCAGGACCCCCTTTCCAATTTCAATATATTTTCAATTACTTTTTTAGCAAACGATCATGTTTTTTTAAATAATTCAGTATTACTATAATGGCACTTACTTTATCTTTATTATCAAATCAGTTTAAACTCAGTTTTATATACAGCCTTTTATAGCCCGACTTCTGTTTATTTTGACTGTCTTTACGAGCTCTATTTACCGAATATTTCGACAGGTGTGACAATAAGCTGTTTTCCACATATATTTCGCTTGTTGAAAGTGTTAGAGACACTTCCTATGTGGAAATGTACTGCTGAAAGTGTTAGAGACACTTCCTATGTGGAAATGTACTGCTGAAAGTGTTAGAGACACTTCATATGTGGAAATGTACTGCTGAAAGATCGTTCTCAATATTGAAACGGGTCAAGAGCTTTTTAAGGAACAAAATGTGGAATAAGCGGTTGACTGCACTTGCCTTACTCTCTGTCCACTGTCAGTTTCTCCACAGCAAGTACTAGAGATACCATAGCTCATAAGTCAAGAAAACTTTTACTTTTGTAAAAGCTCGTTTTATATATTATCATTTCTCACTGTGCATTACTGTATTTTGCATATAATAACAGCATTAAAAGATAAAGGCATTTTTGTTTAATTACATTATTACATAAGTCTAATCAATTTCAATTAATCCTGCGCAACCTACTAAAGCAGTGCCTCCACAATTATGAATATCAATCGTAAATATAATCTGTTCAAAGACGTACAAATCTTATGAAAGATTCGCTATTTTGCTTTTATATTTGGAAGTTTAAAATTTGAATTCCGGGGGAGGCCCCCAATTTTGTCTTGACCCTCCTTCACCCCAATTATTTTAACGGATTCGTCCTTGTAAAGACAGGAATCTGTTGTCAACTGGTGAGAGAGACTGCGCTAAACTGCCAGCCAATAAATATCTTGTTGGCTGATTTTTAATATATGGATACGTTGTAAGAGTATAACTCTAGACTGTGACTGTACAACTAATGTATTAATTGAAGCAATTTCTTGTACATCCTCTATATGCAAACAAACATACATAATCCGAATTCACTTGCGTCTGCAAAATTAAGAAAAATCAAACCTGCATTAGGTTTCTGGTGACAGAAGGTGTTCCCTCTGTTTTAAGGGCACTATTCTAGGAATATGCACACATTTCTGTTCAAATTTTCATGAATGTTTATCTTTGCGAATTTAAGTTTAAATCAATAAAATATTTGAACGAAAAACGGACAAGTGAGTTAATAGACACTCCTTCACTACCAAAAATTAGATTCTTGTTTTGTATATCCCAGTTTTCATCAGCAAACTCTGCCTACATAATAAAAAAAGTCATTTACCGGTTAGGATCATAAATGCCATAGCAGGTTAAGGTAAAATGTTTCGTCTTTGATTGAAAGCAACCAATCCAAAAATGTAACTTTATGTACGTGTGTTGATAAGTTACTTGAAAATATCATATAATTAATCCATTATACTCAGTTTAATCATTTGTTTAATGTGTTTTTCTCGTTACCAACATGGTTATCCACAAGACCTACTCGAGTATGGGATGAATTGTCAAAACTTAACTAAAATTCTCCAGTCAAGTGATTTTGAGATTTTTAGGGGATTAATAGAATTTTTTAATTCAATTACGAAACTTATTTATCCTAGATCCTTACAAGACTCTTGCGTCAAGAATCAAAATAATCAAGTACGCTGAGGCGGCATGGGATTTCCCGAAGCCTATCAGCCTAGAGCTCTAGAGAAAAGAGACCAACTCGCATTTGACCGGTTTCACTTTTTGAGAGACAGCAGACTTCCAATGGACCGATGTTTTCCATTTTCAATAACGATGTAGAGGTAAATTTTATAACAAATTGTAACCCTCTAGATATGTTTGTTCTATCGTGTGTTCACACAGGAAGAAATTGAATTTCGTTCATCAGCAAAACTCTCGGGAAAGGCTTCTGCAAACGCCCATCCAATATACCTGTAGGCGCACTGCACGCTTAACACTCTTTTCGTATATTATTGTTTGTTAACGGAAATTTCGTTTAACCGAAATACCTCGATTCCGTCAAAATCGAGTAAACAATACTCTAACGTGTTTTATATTTGTTATTAAATAATTTAGTTCATGGTTGACTAAAATTGTTATTAAATTATTTTTCTTTCTAACCTATCCAACAAACAGTGAATTTACAAAGGAAAATAAGTGAGATAATAACAAAACTTCCAACCTCTAACAATGACTTCCAACAATTTAAAATGATCAAAATTGGATACTATATCAGTATTGGTAATTTTAGAGCAATTACACACTGCTGCCCGACGTGTTCCTGCATGTTCAAAGGTTTTGTATTAATAAGTTTTACAAATACTTACAGTTTTAACGCACCATACTGTACTAATGAAAAGAATTTTGTGATTGTTATACACCGCTGAGAATTGGTTCACATATTAGGTAGATATGAGTGATCAGTGTAAAAAGTGTGATGCAAGTTATTTCATTGTCGAAAGACGAGTTTAACATGTACGGACTACAGGACCGCTCTGATATTGGGGGGGGGGGGGGGGGGAAGGGACGTGTGTTCCCAAGAGCAATTATTTATTTCAAAACATACAATAGCCTACTATTCTATTTTCGGTTATAAATAAAACGTATATTGGAACTTTGAAATACATCACATAATAATATATAAATTCAAACCTTATAGTTGTTTTAAGTTACAAAATACTTCACATATAATAATATTAAACAATATTCATGACCCAAAATATTTTAATTTTACCGTCACGCAGCAACCACGAAAGTGAGGTTAGTTCTTACTATTTCTACTGGCTCGTGCCTGTACCCGGTACTTAAGTAACCAGAGTGCAAAATGAAGTACTGATTTAAACTCGGGTTATAGAGTGCTCCTAAAATGGCACAAGTCCAAGTTCCAAGTTGGTACTGTTACTGCTAAGCTAGACTGAGTACTTTGTACCAAGAACGGCGATAAGCGTGGAAAGTATCTGTATCGTAAAAGTAGCTGTAGTGAGTGTGTTACCGAGCCCTGAGCAGTTCTGTTCTGTGTTAGTTTGTTGTCATTCGTTGTCACTATGAGGCAACACCGCCCTGGGCAGTTTGGCGATTATGCTTTAAAACGAACTCACTACGGTGAACTTGCTCAATTTAATATGTGTTAAAAACTAAACGTTTTATTTAATTATTAACTACATTACATGCTCAAGATAGTGACTAAACTTCATAATGTGACCAAAGCCAAATTTTCTGGACGAGTCAAGAATAAAAGTTATATAAGAGGGTAATTTAGTAATAACTAGTTTCATGTTATTCTTAAATTTACTTAGAACAATTGCAATTACAGCACACTTTTATCTGTTTTGTAAAAAAAAATTGTCTTGATCGGATCACAAGTTTCCGAGTTATGAATTTTCAAAGTTGGAGTTTTGTTGAAAATCGCCAAAAACCTGAATTTTTCGTTGTTAGAAACTAAATATATTGTTAGTAAACACTTTGATAGGTATAAACTGATAAATAAATGCTAAATTTCAATATAACTCCCGGATCCATAGCTCTATTAGACTCGGATATCTGTACCTTTTGATTCGAGAGTAGACATCAAGACTTCGCTTTGGTCTTGATTGTTTATCTAAACTTTAAACTATTTTGTTAACATATGATTAAATGTTGTTTTAGTTAAATTCACTTCATATAAACTGTATTTATACAGAATCTCTGTATAAGCTTCCCTTGGTGATTGGTAGTAAAGTGGCTTTACTTAAGCTTTTAAACACTCTTACCTCATATTCGTTCATAAGTACTATATTTAACAATTTTAGTATTTCAAACATTGCCCGTAGGTGGGGGGGAGGGCGTACCCCCCTGCTAGTACTACTAATGGTGTTGGTGGTGTTTTACATACCCGTGTGTCGTATCAGTGGCTAATATTGACGGGTTAAAAGTGGAAAATGTGTGCCTTAACCGGGAAGTTATAGTTTTGAACAGAGATATTGCAGATCTTCAACAGAATACCCTAAAGAATCAATATCATTATTTCTGGAGTTCCCGTCATGTCACAAGAAATACACTCATAGCACTTTTCAACATGAATTACCATCACAACTACATTTTGGTAACTTACAGGTTATCTGTAGCTGAGGTTACAGGTAGCTTCTCCATCGTGACCGACTTCATGTCCCGTACCGTATGAGGATAACGGTTTATATGTTCGTAAGGAGTTGAGTATGCTAGAGTAGGCTACTGCACTTCACCTTTCCTGATCAACCGTACTGGATAGATGGTCAGCTCACGAAAGAAAATTCTGAACCTTTCAGAGAAGCGAGGAGCTTCAAGAAAATAAAACAAGTGGCAGCGGTATGGACGAAGTGGACTGCCACTAGGAAGCCGTTAAGGATCAGCAGCCTCCAAGATCTGACCATTTCCGGTAACACCTCTGGCAGAAAGTCATCTGATGTCTCACATCTCTACGACACCTCAATCCGCACTGGCATCAGCTTCGTTAGCCATTTTAGTGGTAGTAAAGGACATAAACCATTGTAAGTTACTTTGAGTATATACAATTTTGCATGAGCTTTTATTTTACTTACTTTTGTATTACAACGTCATATAAAACAGTGCTATTTTTGTTTGCCTTTTTAGATGAAATTTTGTTAACTGACATAAATAAGTTCAAGACTATAAAATTATAATTTTAAGTTCTCGAAGAACATATAAAATTAATTGAGAGAATATTTTACTATATACTTCTATACAACTCAAATAATTTACAACGTTTATCCATAAACATAGCGCATTATTTTATTTATATTTCTAAACTACAAATGGATTTATTTTATTTAGGAACCTGAATATTTTTAAAAGCTACGAAATATCCCTATCCTCATGAGTTAACATTGGTTTTACGTCTAATAGAGTTTTAAAACAGATTTATTTAGTACAACTGAAATGTTTTAGTGTTTATTATAGTCCTATGATTTTTTAACTTATGAGTAAAAAATGGTTAACTAGACAATATTTACTAGTATATATAAGTTGTATGTGTAAAACTTTCATATTATAAAAAGAGTTAGTAATTAATATGTTTACAATAATAACATATTTATTTAATTACAAGCTAACATCGTTTTGGGAATAAAAAGTTTACTTAAAGATTGTTTTTATTTTTATATCGAAGGTAAGGGTTTTACTCTACTTGCAGATTATCAACAACATTTTTTATTAGTACAGGAAAGGCTTCTTGTTAATACTAATATTTTCTAGTACATTATATTTTGTTGGTCTCATTATCATATTGAAGTATATTATGTATTATTTTAAATTTCAGATGTGATGTTTAAAACCACGTAGTTTGTTATTAAAGGTAACAAAGCTCCTAAATGTCAAATGTTCAACGCGCTGGGCGGCGGCGGGCGTCCAACACTAATGTTTATTGAAGAATACACAAATGTTCAACCTAAGACAAGGTGTGAATGTTCAGTTTAGCTCCAGTTCATCTTCCTCTTAATGCAGCGTCTTCAATATGACGCTGTCTCAGACTTGACTTCTGGAATCATGTTTGTCTGATGTGATCCAAAAAAAGGTGGTGACGAAGAAGCCAAATGGATTCTACATCTTTTCAACATCAAATACATATAGACTACAAAATATAGTGTAATCTACATGAAGAGGTATTCTGTTGTCTCATCGGGCGCACAGCTGACTGCACTATGTATTTTAGACACTACCTCTAAGCACGAATCGAATCAACCCTTCCCACCCTAGCTACATCATTTGTAGAAAACGGTTCATCCACCATTAACAAATAAAGCATTATCATTAATCAAATTAAAACATTAAATTATTGAATTCACTATTATTCTGGGACAAGGTGAAAACAAGTTAAATTGGACGCAATTATAACAAAGTTGGGGTTTTTTTTTTTAAACAATTCATAATTCCTTTCAATATGTGTTTTTTGGGAAAAGTAATAAAATATAAAAACCTGAAATTGTATAAGTTAACTAATAAAAATAGTCCAAAACTCTTCAGTTTAATATTTTATTTTCATAATATTAATATTATAAAAGGTTTTCTAAACAACATTAAAACTCAAATTCTTAACCACCCGATATTTTGTAAAGGCTAAAATAAACATTTTAATTTTGGAATGGTTTGTATTTAGTTATTATGTTTATTTAATAACCAATAAATTGAGCCTTAAATATTGAGTTAACTCTTCCTTCTTATTTTAGTCACGTGGGACAATACTTGGACTGACTTAAAGTAACAATATGGACACCCAAAGCTTTTAATTTTGATTTAATAATCAAACAAATTATCCCAATAAAATAAGAAGTTTATACCAAAAGTCACTTAATACTCTTGTTAAAATCTCATTATTTATTTCTTTATAAAAACCTAACAAATATACAGTATTAGCTTTTTAAGAAAATGAGAGGCCAATCCCTCATTCTGCCCATCTCCATGCCCCGTGCGAGAATCTTATCAAATGAAGGAGTTGATACAGCAACGGTCAATGGTACTGATAAAAAGTGCTTTAATTAATTTTCAAAACTTGATAAAAACCCGAAAATGCATAATATTTTTATCTTTAAATATTATATTTATAGCGTTTTCTGCCTCTCATATTCATAGACAGACAAGTTCTGTATATAAAAAACCATAAATGAGCTTTAAGGAGTAGAAATAAACATTTAACTAATTATTTATGGACACAGAATAAAACAGTGACCTATAAAACATTGACATCAATGAAAATATTTTGGGATTACGAGTGTAGGCCTATACATTTAACTCGTATAAACCTCCATAATATTCATAACAATTTTAAAGCGATAAGCGGTTTTCCAGGCTAGAATCCTAAGAGTAGAGGGGGTTTTTAGTGGGTATTCTACGTAAGTAGGAGTCCCACACTACAGGCTGGCCACCTGTGTGCGCAAAAGCATTTTCCTGCCTCTCCCTAAAAAAAATTGTGAGTTTATAAAAAATGTAAAGAAGTTTTTGCAAAACTACCGCAATAAAATTTTTTTGGGTGGGGGGGGGGGGGGGTGGGGGGGGGGGGGGGTGGGGGGGGGGGGGGGTGGGGGGGGGGGGGGGTGGGGGGGGGGGGGGGTGGGGGGGGGGGGGGGGGAAAACTCTCCCCGATGACATCAGATGTATTGAGGACCGTGCTCGCTTCGGGGCGGGGGTTAGGGGCTTGCTGCTGGGGGTCTGTGGGGTGACGGGTGGTGCTGCTGCTTGTTGCGGTCATGTGGTCAATCGGCGTGTGTTTGACTGTTTCTTTATTTTTTTGCTTCTTGCTCTTAATTTTGAATTGTCTTGTATTTATCATAATATGTATAATTTTTTCTTTAGTTAAAATACTATTCATCTCAATATATAGATTTTTTTTACTTTAAGTTAATTAAATTTTGTATAGGTTAAGCGTTATTGTTATTTTTCTATTTAAAGAATAAGTTAATAATTTACCTCAAATGGATCAAACTATTGTAAATGCACTGTATACAATATGAGGTTGAGTGTTGGAGAGAGCTTGATGGCCCTAACTCCGCCTCTTTGATAAAGACATTTTTCATTCAATGTATTTTACTTCATTTTATTTGATACTAACATTATCATAGGGGGTGGAATGTTACGTCTATATTAACTTCTCCTCGTGCACGCGCCGCCAGCAGGTGATTGTGGTGGTTAGAAACGTGGGGCGGGCGGTGCGGTGGGATGATGACTGAGCGCCCACGACGCTTGTAGCGGCGCGCCACGGGACGCCTATTTACAGTGTGCCAAACTTCTGTCAGACAGTACACGTCGCTCCGTCACGACTCCGGATACATACACATCTTCACGCAGGTTTGTTCTTATACTATCATTTGCGTCTACTATTAGGCTATATAGGTATTATTTTGTCTAAAATTTTAAAAACCTTCACAATTGTTAACATAGAGTTTCCAAAATAATAATAATATTGTGTTTTTAAACATGTAATAATATTCCTTATTTCTTAATAAGCAAGGAAAATGTCCCCATATATTGAATTAGTATATACCGGCTAGGTATTAGAGAAGCTATCAAGTTATTAACTAGCAACAGATATATTCATTAGCAAATAAGTATTCTAGCAAGCTCAACCGGTTTATACGTGTCAATCACGTCATCAAACTAAGTTTAAAAATAGATGTTGCAATAAAGCGTGTGGTTTTTTGCATTCTCTTTAATCGAGAGAAATAAATGTAAAGCAATCAAACAATTTATTTCTGAGAAATAGTATCATATTGCGATATTTGTTGTAAAAGTATGCATAACTGTAGTAATCCATGTACTGTGTGATAATCTGTACTTATTATTCTTATTAAAGGTTAAATATGTTTGATAATATTGTTTCGGATTAAAAAAAAGTACTAAAAGTACTCAACAACCACAGATTTGAAATGGCAATAAGTCATTACATTAGAAAATTTTTAATTATTTATAGTACCAATAAAATTTGAAAACTGAATTACGTCGACAGTGTATAAAACATCCCATTCAGGATTATATTATTTGTCTAAAAGATTTCTAATAGTACAAATATTTTTGTTTAAACGTAACGGGTAAGGCCAATATTTGAGGATAGAAAATTCCTCAAGTGAAATCGCCATTAAAAGGAATAGCACTAGAGTTTTGACTAAGGCTTCCATATAATTGAAGTTGTACTTATTATATTATATATGTATTAGGTTAAATTGCTTTTCTCTCAAAAATATGTTTTTAAATCAAATGAAAGTGATCCTATTGTACTATATAAAACACATTAGCTGTTTAAATCAGAATTCAAAAACATCCCGGGAATTCCAGATTAAGGTTTTTACGTGACTTTAAAGAGGCTGTCTCGTAAAGCTCTCATCTTAAAAAATAATTTTTAATTTGTATTGTATTGTGTTTTAATAAAAAACAACATCTAACATATAGTGGATCAGATAATGATTATCACTAATTCAAAAATTTTAACTCCTATTTTGAGAGCATATATATATATCGTATGGGGGACAAAGGCAGCTATCCATAAATAAATAAATTAAAAATTACAATTATTAAAAAGTACGTAAGAACAAAGTTCTTGAGTCATAAATTAAAAATAATATTAAAATCTCCCGTCACAAAGCTAAATCCAAATTACTGAGCCAGTTAGAGACCCATCCTCTAAACCACTCAGACCAGCCAGAACCACCAGAAAACAATCGCAAAGGGCAGTCGTTTACAATGTGCTCAATTGTCTGAGAGTTTGCGCCACAATCACACGTCTGGTCGTCAGTAATACCCCACTTGAATTTCCAGTGATTGCTTCTCCCAACCCCAGTTCGAAAACGATTCAATAAAACCCATTCCTTTCGAGGAAATTCCAAGCCACCCGCTGCTTTCGTAGGAATCGGATATATTGAGGAGCATAGACAAAATAAAATTTACATCATAACGATCTCCTAAGTAGCCTGATCTCCTGAAAGTTTTAGTTTAATGTTCGGTATACTGTTTAATAAAGATTTCGATTAGAAACGTTATTTAGCCATTGCCATAAAAAAACATCGTAGTTATGGTAGCAAGGGTTGAATCAATGTGAATGTTGAATTTAGTTTGAATTTAGTTCACCTTGCTCTAAGTGCAGCGTTTGACATCTGACGCTGTCGCAGACTTGACTCCTGGAATCTGGAGTCATATTTGTCTGAAACAGATAAAAAAAAAAGCGGAGACAAAAAGGTTGGAAGTAATTTTTATTTCTTGATAAATTTCTCTCTCTAGGTAAGCAGGAGGGAAGTTTTGCAAGTATATGTATTTATGTATCAGTGTTTTACTAAAGCAGATTTTTCCATATCCTGACACAAAACGTGCTAGGTGTGTTCACTAACTTGTGTAAGATAATAAACGGTTTGTTTTCCGAATGTACAAAACTTTCCAAACTTATACAGCGTGTTCCAAATTCTATACACTCTGAAGGGATGTTGGAAACTGTAAGAGATAGGAGCAAAGATTAAATAGACGAAGTTGTGCGTAATAACAAGACCAACAAATTAATTGCGGTCAATTTTGATTATTGGTTGCGTTGTTCACTCGTCGCTGTGCTATAAAAACGGATTTTTGTCAAGAATGTTCAAACTCACACTGCTCTCTTATTAGTACCTATATTGTGAATTAAGTTTCTTCTAGTTTCTAAATCAAGACAAGCAAACATGAGCTGTAGGGTCCGAGTTTTTTTTTATGCAATGACCCATCTTTAACTTAATTAAAAGAAAGTAAAATATTTCAAAAATACTATACAAAGTATACGTTGTATTTTCCCTCAGTTGGTTTACAATAAAATAATCCATAAAACCCCCGTTTTAATGGATGTATGAAAGAAAATTGTTATTTTACTATTCGGTTAGGTGGTGAACCTGACTGATATTTCACATCACCCAGTGTTAACAACATAATTAAATTTTTAAGTCAACTAAGTTTATTCTAATTATAAAAACATACAATACATAATTCAAATATTATGCAATAGGGATTGTAAACGTAAAAATGTTTGAAGCAGCTTTTAATTTACAAAATTTGTTCTATAACGCATTTATATCTGTCACATCCTACAACAGTTTTTCAAACACTGCTTGTTACTCCTGGCACGTATAAATTTTTGTTGGTGATTTATTCCCAAATAAAAATATCCAATGGTGCCAAGTCTTGTGAACGTGCGGACCAGTTGACTTTTATTAGTTTAGAGTTAAATACAGCCGTGTACAAATTAAATTAGGTTTGTTTAAATACGATTGTATTAATACGATTATTTTTTATAAAATTAAAAAACTATGATAGAATTCCAACACTAACAACAACCTATTTTGCTAATTCAATTAAAAAAACTTCAGTAATAATAATTTGTAGACTGGTCTTTTCTGATAATTTTCTATTTTTTTTCTGGACGTAAACTAGTGGGTGATAACATAACGTTATTTCTTAAAATGTTCAAAAATTCACATAAATTTTTGAGATTTCTCTGAAATTATTTTTTTATAACTTAAATGTATTTAGACTCTTAGTTTATATACGATTAGGTATTCTTCTTTAGAACTTACTATAGATACTTTAGTAGTACAAGTACGAACACCAACTTTCATATGACGCCTAATTAATTTGGTCCCGATGAAGACCTTGAGTCTACAGAAGAAAAAATGTGAAACGTGTAGAAAAACTATAGTTTCCTTTACTTGGTAAGTTCCACAAAGAAATTGATCATGGCCACGAAAACCGCTATGAATAAAAAAGGTGTCGCCACTAAGAACCTTGAACGATAACTAGTAATACTATTCCAACTAAGAAAATCAAAACAGTAGGTGGCAAAAGCAATGTTGATATTGAAATTGCAAAACAGGAAACTAGAAGGTTGGATCACTTTCTCTGGTACAGTAAGAGAGAGGGGGAGTTAAGCTTATAAAAATATCCGCTTCATGAGGACAAACTTGGAAAATGTGTTTGGTTGATGGAATGTTAGATGAAGGATGGTTCACCAAATCGCTCTTCAAGGTAACTTTTGTTGACCCAATTACCTAGTATTTTACAGGATGCATGAGAGGCAAGGTGATAAACCTGCACCGTATTCAGGAAGTCATCACTACCAGAGGTAACAGTTGGATGAACGGCACGAGGTCTTCAGGGAGTTAGGAGAAGAGTGAGCCGGTCGAATCACCCTGATAGTGGAATTTACTTAATTATATTTCCTCTTTCATCTTTCTGTATGTGTGCCGAGAGAGGCAATGAGAACACCTTACATCGGATCCAGAGTCGCTACTTACCAGGAAAAGGATTGAGGTCTATGGAGAGTTGTGAGAAGGATAAATCATCCGTGGAACTTACTGAACTAACATTACCCATTTCTCTTGCAGGATGCGTGCCGAGAGAGGCAAGGAGAGCAACCTGCATCGGATCCAAGAGTCGCCATTACCAGAGTTAGAGTTGGGAGATCAGTATGAGGTCGAGAGGGAGCTGGGAGAAGGTTGCTTTGCTCGAATCATTCTGGCGAACCACCGTCAGACTGATACAAGCGTCGTACTTAAAATGATCCACACAGAACTTACTACACTCAAGTGAGTTTTAACTATGAAATTATTCATGAATATTGATGTTGCCGAGATTCTCTAGTTCTCTTATACTTCGAACATGACCAGTTTTTTGAGAATATAGCTTTAGGTACAAAAGAGCATGTTATCAGCGTACCTCCCAAATTGATATTTATGAGTCTCTATATTTATTATTAACTGTGGTCTTTGATAACAAAAATAACAGAAAAGTATTGAATTTTATGTCCGGTAGTTTGTATACATTTTTCTTTAAATACAGTGGCTATTTTTAAAATTAGTTCCTTTACTTATGCGAGAATCTTTGGATGAATTGCATCAGTTGATTGTGAGGAAGAGTAGTCTTTTAAAGAACTCAAACATTAAGCAGACAAGGCATTCTAATTAACAACTAGCATTTAAAAGTACGAATATTTAATGTCAACTATTTAAGTAATGAGTTGTATTTTAAATAAATGATCAATTCGTAACTCGAGAAGAATAAAACTTGGTTAGTAATGACAAACAGCGCAAATACATATTCTGAACAAGTGGGTAATATTCATCCTTCCACACAATAGAAATAATTGTATTATTTAATCGTAACTTATTTTAAATTTGGGCTTTATTCCACATTTTTAGATATCAAACTAGTAAAATCTGTAAAAGTGTCCATATGCTAATGTGGAATAATAAATTCAAACATTAAATAGTTTTTTTCATGAAATGTCTCAAAAGATATTTTTTTGCAAAGTAAAATTTTTAAGTACAATACGAAGTTAGTAGAGATATATAAACATAAACTATCACATCATACTTATCTTTTTTATAGTTCTTGAACTTTGTAGAAGTAGTTTTTTTTTTAGTATTTTAAAGTACTTCTTTTCAACCGGATTCCATACTTTCAGAGACTTCCACCGGGAGTTCCACTACAGCTACCATCCTCAGTCCTCACCCTAATATCCTGTGCTCGTACCCAGTGGCTTTCAAGGCGGCCGACTGCTGGGTGTTCGCGCAGGAGTACGCCCCTTTGGGCGACCTCTCCGGCGTCGTGAGGGCGGGTGGAGTCCCTGAGAACTCTTGCAAGAAAGTGGCCCGTCAGTTGAGTTCTGCTCTGGAATTCATGCATTCCAAACAACTGGTTCACAGAGATATCAAGTTGGAGAATATCCTCGTTTTCGCTCCGGATCTGAGCACAGTCAAGCTATGCGACTTTGGAGAGACCAGGAAAGAAGGTACGTCGGACATTGAATAACATTACCTCCGCTGTGTTTCTTAAAACTTAGTGGCGGTAATTTTAAGTGAAATAATGTCAACAATAGAACCTCTTAATATGAATCTTATACATAAAATAAATTCGGGTTTACTTTACCGTTTACAAGCAAGAATTGCTGTAACCAATTATAATGATCTCTGATTTGTTGGATTCGACTCCCCCCGAATAGCAGAATAACTATTAAAATATGTAAAAGTTTACGGGGAAAAACCAGGTAACTAGAAAATAAAAGATTTTTATGTAATATTACAGCCTGTTAGATGTAATCGACTGTTCTGTGTAGACAGCACAACCATATTTTTAATTAATTTAACCACTGTTTTCAATTGGTTTACATTTACAGTCTTGAAAGCATAGAGTAATCTTAATTAATTATCTCAACCGTTTCTGTAACCACTCTTGAGTACGGAGTAAGAATATATCCAGTTAAGTAAATTTAAAGTATTTGTAAAAATACTTTTAACTGTACAGTTTCGCAAATATTAAGTATGCAGTACTATAATGCAGATATCAAAGAAAAAGTTACTATATTATATTTACTATACATTTAAAGACTATTATAAAACCCATATTAGTCTTTTGCTGCCTTCTGCAAGTAGGCTTCTCAAAGCTGTGTATACATTTCCTTGATCGGAGAAACAAGTCAACATCCACAATGGCAACAAGAAAGACTAAAAATGGAATAAATTACAATGGCCATAAACATACACTTCGTGACATACTTCCTTGCTCATGACAACAACCAAACTCAACTTTGGCATCGGAAAAAATTCAACCCGAACCAGAAGTGCTCATAAACGAGCAAAGCCTTCGAAATGGCGTGCGAAGCCGCGCGTAATTACTAGTATTGCATAAATTTGTACAATGTGTGGTTAAGAGCTGGCCATCTTAATTTTATCCCCATAAAAACAAATTTGACTTTAAACAAACTTATCCTTTAATTTTTGTTCGTAAAAATTATGAAATGTGTCTCATTTTATAGATGGATTCCAAATATTTTAATTTTTTAATATTGTTATTACGAACATTTTTCATAACCATATAAAGTATTACTAATAATAGTATGGCTTATTTCAGGGCGTAACTCGATGATTTTTTTCGTTTTAATATTTAAAAAAGGTATACAATTTTAGTATTTTAAAATTTAAAAGTTAAAAACTCTGGATGTATATTGATCAAATCTTTAAAATGAGATGTCACCTAAATTTCTACGCCGAAAAAAGAGCGTAAGAGTGTTCGAAGTTTAACTTAGTTCTTATAAACTGAAACTCAATTCGTCTTTCTGTAACCGACTTTTAAAAGGTCCTATTTGCAATAGAAATCAAAAGAATATTACGGTTTTGTAAAATCAACAATAGAGCTGTACAAATAAAATACTTCTTTATTAACTCACAGCAATTGGATATTGAGACATACGAAAAAGCCAGGCTGGCCTGTATTGTCAGGAATACAAAGAGAGTTACGGACAGAAAGGAACAACCAAGAGAAATATAAGTAGAAGAGTTAATAGCAGACAGATAGGGAGAGACGTTGTTCAATGAAGCCAGAACACATTTTCAGGATTGAATGTATTCGTTTTCTAATATGATTGTTATGACTCCTTAATGACTACAGCAGACTTTTTAGAAGGACTTCAAAATGAAAGTTATTGATTTTTTGGGTAATTCTTGTAACAATCGTGGATTTTTAATTCCAAATTTAAATTTTAATTTAAAATGGGAGAGGGAAGTATTACATCCCAATGCCCCCTCCCCTCCCACACTACATCTCTGGTCAAGGGTGCTCACACGTACGTTGGTCCATTGTAATACACTCTGCGTCTGCATGTGGGATGGAAGGACTCTCCCTACTCATGCAGCATGGAATGATAGACTCTGTACCAAGAGGATATATACTTTTTGCACTCTAAAACCAAGTTTGGGGAATATCATTTCTTACGGTCAATAACAGTCGTAACAAAGTTAAATATTTCGAAGATGCTTCATGTTACAAAAGTAAACCTTTTGTATGAGTGGCGTAAGTATGTAGAACATTATTTGAGGGCGAGGGTCTGATGCACTGGACGATTTAGGAAGTATAAAATAGCATCCATAAATACAGGCTCGAGAATCTTCCTACTGCAATTTTTTTAGCTTAACGGCCTCATACATGTTGCCATACCTTCCAACAAATACTGAGTTCAATTTTAAAGTCTTTCAAAATTTCGAGGTTGGCATGAACCCCCTGAGCCCCCTTACTTATATACGCCCATGGCTGGTATAATGTTTCTGAAAAAGTACGTTTCCGATTAAAAATTAATTTCTTTCCATATTCACAATATCACACTCATTTTATCAATTCACTCCATACTAATTCCCAGAATGACTAATACGTTTTAATTCACAAGTACATGAGAAACGGTTGACAACGACACTTCTCATTATCATACAAAACAATTCTTACCACTTTCTCATAAAATTTAAATAGCCTACCCCTTTTATAAAGTTTAATTTGTAACATTAAAACAAAAATGTTCTATATAATCTGAAAGTATTGATAAATACCGACCATTCCTCCATAAACACAGCTTCCGAGGGTAAAACTTAGCTAATACCTCAGTTAGTCATCGATTTATATAAAGAAATAATCAGCAAGAGAGGGGATGACCGTTCCTGATCTTATTTGCTTGCAGACGAATCCCATTTGCTTTGAAGAAGGTTTATAGCCGGGTCGTCTGTGCAAACTTGACATTAATGGGTCATGTTGTTTAAAACGGCGGTCATTTGAAGTTTAAAAATAGTCTGGCGTACTCGTGTGTTTTGGTTTTGCCAGAAAATTGTAAATCTTTCCTTCTAAACGGATGTCGTCACTATGAGGTGATCAGTTTGGATTGCGAATGTGCGAAACGATATTATATGAGATAACCTAACTTGGCGAGTATACAACGTATATAGTGTTACTGTATCGTTATTTGTAATAATTGAATTGTAAGTTTTATAAAAATATGTATATATTTCCATTACACGTATAGCTAGGAGTCTTTTTAGTGGTTTTATAATATAGTATAGCCATAATTGTGTAAGCTTAATTCTATTGACATCTCAGAAGCTTACATACGAAAACACGATGGGTAGCTAACCCACCGTGCACATGGGGCCCCACTTTTGGGGCTTAAAATTTAAAATTGCGTTATAAATAGGTGTGCGTTTCGAATCCATAAATATTTCACGCCAGAAACTTACATTTAGTGTCTAAATGTTAATAAATTGTTAACAATATAAATAATATATGAATACCAATTTTTATAATTTACTGAATAATAGATATTTTCTCATAAGAGTCTGATAAGGACGTGAGTCAGGAAAGAAGGCTGATTCCAATAAGCAATATTTACAGCACTAGCTGCGTACGTATAATCATTTCTGATTAGTCTCGTTGTTAATGTCATAGTGATAACACTCAGATTCCTCTGAAAGGAGGAGTGTATGGAGAATTTGTGCATGCTAAAAACGTATCTCTATATTTGTGTTATTTCAAATACTTTCAGGATTCTTAGTATATTTATAAAGGATTACAAGAACATAAATAACGAAATAATTGAATTGTCAAGAACTGTGAAGAAAACTTTTCTCGTTATTTCAGGAGTGCTGGTGAATAAAGTGCGATGTACCTGGCACCCCTTTCCTGCCACCAGAGGTCTGTGAGGCCGTGAAGAACGAGAGGTTTCTCTGTCGTCCGGCCTCAGATTGCTGGCAAGTGGGCATCGTGCTCTTCGTTTGTCTCACAGGTAGGTCGCAATCAACTGATACGTGCGCTCAAACAATCTTAAGATGTAAACCCGAGGATGTCTGTCTCATCAAGATCGACAGTATTATCATATCAAGCACCACACTTTATTGCTAACGTTACATAAGGAAGAGAAGGCAAGGAAATCTCCGATGGAAATCTGGAAAAGGTGATTTAGAAACATTTATAAGTTCCGTAAATCTAATGATGGACTCAAAATCGCTAATGATCTCTTTATGTACCAGGTATGTGTCTCGTGAATCCAATTGGATTTTAAAGTAAATTGAAAAGTTACATTACTTTTCAATCTCAAAGTACAACAATTTTACATCTCACGAATCATTTATTGGCCAGTGAACGTTTTGGAATGTCAAGTACGTTGAATGTTGCCTTTAATTTAAAGAGATTTGGAATCCCTTTCAAGCAGAGTTTCCAACGGTGAAACAATAAATAGGTAGTGAGTGGTAGTTTGAAAACTAAACTTGAACCTTATAAAGAGCGGTGGTTAACATCTGCTTCGTCTTGATGATCAAAGTGGTTTACAAAAACAGTGATATCACTCACCAAGAGAAATAACGATTCTAGCGACTCCTTCTTTTGGGGCAATCCATCAGCGTGTTTAAATGTTTCTGACAAGAACGATTAAACTTCGATCCCACCTTTGACCTTAGGTCGAGTTTATACGCCTCTCTTATAAACGATCGGCTGCAAACATGTTGTTGATTTCAACGCCTCAGCTGTAAACTAACACTGTACATACTGCAGGGAATAATTATAACACGCTCTCGTTATAACACCGATTCAGTGAAATTGATATTTCCTGCGCTTCTCCTCCAGTTCTTCTTAGAGCTTTGATGTCTGGTGATATTTTCCAGCCTGAATAAATTACTAGTGTTGTTTTCTCGTACATTGTTTACTCGCTGCATCACTTGGGTTTGACCTGGGAGCTACAGTTAGTTGAGTTGCTCTGAATTGTATCTCTTAATAATATAACACGGACGGATAATAATAAATAAATAATAGACGGGAGAAATACGGTAAAATAACAAAAAACAAAAACAAAAATAGTTGAAACCTTCTCTAGCACCTTCAGCAGCAGTACTAAATCACAATATATTACCTAATTGTAAATAGTAAGTACAAAACAACTTAAACTATTGTAATCAAACAAATAACATTTTACGGATTTATTTCATAAACTTTATGGATTCTCGCATTAATTAGAAAGTCGTTAATTAACTGTTGCAAGTCCTAGAAAACACGTACATTGTTTGTACTAATTTACTTCTGACTGACTATAAGGATGCAAATTAAATATGTCGCATTTTGGAATTGTATTTTTTAGTTTTTATGGATGAAAATAAAATGTGCTTTTTACCAGTTTATAATGGATACATTTTTATTGTCAATTGATATGTTTTAAGAAAAATACGACATGGAAATGAAATATAAAATTAATTAAAGTGTATAACCTTCGCCATAGCCTGGGAACAAGGCTGAAACTCCATAACTGACAGGTCAGGAGTTTTAAATTCCTGGAGTGGAAAAAACAACGTCTTTGATATTGTGTATGGTTGTGAAAATGCCTTCTTGAATTTTATTTTCTTTCACACGACAAACGCTTTGTTTTTCTTCTCACGACCTTTGCGCTGCTTCCAAGTTCATGGTTTGTTGTTAAGTTATTCGCTTTTACAGCGCACTTGTGTTTGGCAGCGAGTTCATGTTTCACGAAAGCAAATTGAAGTTTTTACTACTTGTAGAGGACTGAGCGAACACGGCTTCCTCATTGCTGAAACGTGCGACTGCTAACAAGCGAACAGCCGTTGCAAAGCAGACGCGACATAAACACAAGTTAATGGAACTGGCGGCTGACGCACTTCTAACCGAAAAATAAAGGCAGCGGAATATAAGTGTATCGTAAATTATCGACCAGAATTACTATTGAACCAACGGTTCTTGTAATGCGAAAACATGGCCACTTAGCAATTCCAACTTCAAGGGAATGGAACAAATTAGTCCATACCAGGCACGAGTATAAATAGAGTCAGGATGGAAAACGTCAAGGAAGAAGAAATTTCATACTAAAGCTTAGAAACCGCGGTAGGTTTGGAACTTTATACATGGATATTATTGTACTTTTCATTAGTAATTTACTTATACCATGGATCGTTTAATCTTATCATTTCGGTATGAAAAATTATAGGGAGCATTTCATGAATTTTGGATGGAGTGATGGTATTTATTCTGTTCAAATTTATAGCCTAACTAAGCCAGGGTTTATTACTTGAAGATGATATAACCGTGTGAAAGATGAATACATTAATCATTCTTTCGACGGCGATCCGGACTAAATTCCTGCACTTCTTTTGATGTGTACCCTGGGGACATGATGGGTGTGATGTGTACAGGGTGTCCACCGTGGCAAGTGCTGACATGACTGATGCGGAGTACCGCACCTTCAGCAACTGGCAGCGCCGTCGAACCACCAAAGTTGCCCTCACAGATGAGAAGGTTCACGGGCACGACTTCAGCGGCTCTTCCGACGTCTGCTGGAGCACAAACCGGGAGAATCGCGGCGGCCGTTACAGAGGTCGGCAAGTACCTCAAGGACTCCTGGCTGGTGGACAAGACACCAGCCGCCACCGACGCTGGAGAGGCATGACTTCCCTAGATCTTTATCTAGATCTGCAGGTGAGAGAGGAAGTGGATTCCGCATGGTCTACTTATTCCGTAGCCTTGCTGTGAATTGACAACATAAATTGCAATTTTTTTCTTTTGAAATTTATCTGAAATATGGTGGAAATAATTCATGAAAATAGAACTTAAACATCTTTAACACGGTGTAGTTATACTCAGATGTACTTTTTGTACTTGTATAGGAAGGTTGTAAAAATTCAGGCCTTAAGTAGACACAATTCATAACGTTACACAAAATCATTCTAAAAATCCCCTCTTTAAATGTAGTAATTTAAGAATATCAGATGAGCAAATCTAATTTACGAATTTTCCCTATTGATTATGATAATACAAGGTATGTCTCTATTGTACTAAAGGTTTATAAAGAACCCATACTGGACTCTTAGAAATAGATAGAAAGGAAACAAATATGGGCTACACTTTTTAAACAATTCCTTTTATTAGTTTGTGGTTGTTGAGTTGTAATTTAAAATCTATTTTTTCATACCTCCAAAGCATGTCTAAAAAAAAAACAAATCAAATACCACTATTAAAAATACGGAAAAAGTAAGAGCAAATTAGGTACCTGGCCCTTTTGGAATGCCACGTTTATTGCTGGACATTGAAAAGGCTGTGCAGTATAATAAGAGGCCACCAACACAATAGAATCATAGTATATCCTTAAAAACAGTAAAAAGTAATTAAATGTTAAACTGTTTCGTTTGTTTACATTTTTTATAGATACACATAACAGATAGTTTTTACATTATGTAATTCGTGTCAACATTTTTGTTTATATAGTTTAGATAAACCATAAAATATGATTCTTATTGTGGTGGTGGCCTCTTATTATACTGCAGCCATTTGGGATACCGAGGTGGATCATCCTACTGATGCAGTTTTTTTTTTTGCTACCAGGCGGCGCTGACGACGCTAGGCCGATCGACGTCGAGAGCAAAGCGCGCCTCAAGAAGCTGCTGAGCATACTACGGCCTGGGACACCACCCTGGACCCACAAGTGATGACCTCCCGGGTGTGGGACTGGGTGCTAAGCTGCGAGGCGGGTCTAGGAGACAGCCCAGAGACTGGATGAGAAGTTTGGGGAGTGTGCAGTGGTGAGGAGCTATCTGGACAACCTTCATAACGTGGGTTTTATTCCCTTGTTGGATGTGAATCTATAGGCCTTTATACTGGCGTTCATCGTGAACGGTTTCGCCCTATTAGGGGAGGAATAATTTTATGAAAGTAATCATTTTTACGCCTTGGATAGTTAAAAAAAGGAAAAGTTAAAAGAAGATCTGTCTCACTCCCAGTAGGGAAGGAAATGAAACTGAAATATTACTCGAATGCATAAAAATAGGAAAGGTTGGGTTGAAAAATCTTAAGGAGGTTTCGGTGAATGATTTTATTAAACTTTTACAATGATTTTTCTCTAGAACTTTTTATACACCCACATTATAGGAGCACTTTATTTTTCGTATTGAATGTATAGTCTATATTTTTTAAATGCTTTCATATTTTTGTTTTTAAATTTGTTTTGGGCAATACTGAACATTTCAAAGTTATAAAAATTTTCGGATTGTAAATGTATTACGATGAAATTGTTGATTTTATTTAACATTAAACAAATATGCGATTACATATAGGTCTAGTAGCACAATAGGTTACAAACCTTTGAAATAGAAAGGTCTTTGAACCAAATTTGTACAGCTTATTATAATGTGGATCGATAGTTAGTAAGCATATTGATGTAATTGTATGTAAACTTTGTACTAAAATGTTAAGTATTTTTGTTAATACACTTTTTATGTTGCCAACTGTGTGTAAAATACAATAATAAGGCCTAAAAATAGTAATAAAGTGTTAAAAGTCAAATAAAGGTGAATAAAAATGTTACGAGCTGGAGTTGGGTGGGGGGGGGGGGGGGTGGGGGGGGGGGGGGGTGGGGGGGGGGGGGGGTGGGGGGGGGGGGGGGTGGGGGGGGGGGGGGGTGGGGGGGGGGGGGGGAACCACACATTGTACAAATTATGCCATACTAGTAATTACGCGCGGCTTCGCACGCCATTTCGAAGGCTTTGCTCGTTTATGAGCACTTCTGGTTCGGGTTGAATTTTTTCCGATGCCAAAGTTGAGTTTGGTTGTTGTCATGATCAAGGAAGTATGTCACGAAGTGTATGTTTATGGCCATTGTAATTTATTCCATTTTTAGTCTTTCTTGTTGCCATTGTGGATGTTGACTTGTTTCTCCGATCAAGGAAATGTATACACAGCTTTGAGAAGCCTACTTGCAGAAGGCAGCAAAAGACTAATATGGGTTTTATAATAGTCTTTAAATGTATAGTAAATATAATATAGTAACTTTTTCTTTGATATCTGCATTATAGTACTGAATAAGCACTACATACTTAATATTTGCGAAACTGTACAGTTAAAAGTATTTTTACAAATACTTTAAATTTACTTAACTGGATATATTCTTACTCCGTACTCAAGAGTGGTTACAGAAACGGTTGAGATAATTAATTAAGATTACTCTATGCTTTCAAGACTGTAAATGTAAACCAATTGAAAACAGTGGTTAAATTAATTAAAAATATGGTTGTGCTGTCTACACAGAACAGTCGATTACATCTAACAGGCTGTAATATTACATAAAAATCTTTTATTTTCTAGTTACCTGGTTTTTTCCCCGTAAACTTTTACATATTTTAATAGTTATTCTGCTATTCGGGGGGAGTCGAATCCAACAAATCAGAGATCATTATAATTGGTACAGCAATTCTTGCTTGTAAACGGTAAGTAACCCGAATTTCTTTTATGTATAAGATTCATATTAAGAGGTTCTATTGTTGACATTATTTAACTTAAAATTACCGCCACTAAGTTTAAAGAAACACAGCGGAGGTAATGTTATTCAATGTCCGACGTACCTTCTTTCCTGGTCTCTCCAAAGTCGCATAGCTTGACTGTGCTCAGATCCGGAGCGAAAACGAGGATATTCTCCAACTTGATATCTCTGTGAACCAGTTGTTTGGAATGCATGAATTCCAGAGCAGAACTCAACTGACGGGCCACTTTCTTGCAAGAGTTCTCAGGGACTCCACCCGCCCTCACGACGCCGGAGAGGTCGCCCAAAGGGGCGTACTCCTGCGCGAACACCCAGCAGTCGGCCGCCTTGAAAGCCACTGGGTACGAGCACAGGATATTAGGGTGAGGACTGAGATGGTAGCTGTAGTGGAACTCCCGGTGGAAGTCTCTGAAAGTATGGAATCCGGTTGAAAAGAAGTACTTTAAAATACTAAAAAAACTACTTCTACAAAGTTCAAGAACTATAAAAAGATAAGTATGATGTGATATTTTATGTTTATATATCTCTACTAACTTCGTATTGTACTTAAAAATTTTACTTTGCAAATATCTTTTGAGACATTTCATGAAATAAACTATTTAATGTTTGAATTTATTATTCCACATTAGCATATGGACACTTTTACAGATTTTACTAGTTTGATATCTAAAAATGTGGAATAAAGCCCAAATTTAAAATAAGTTACGATTAAATAATACAATTATTTCCATTGTGGAAGGATGAATATTACCTACTTGTTCAGAATATGTATTTGCGCTGTTTGTCATTACTAACCAAGTTTTATTCTTCTCGAGTTACGAATTGATCATTTATTTAAAATACAACTCATTACTTAAATAGTTGACATTATTCGTACTTTTAAATGCTAGTTGTTAATTAGAATGCCTTGTCTGCTTAATGTTTCAATGAGTTCTTTAAAAGACTACTCTTCCTCACAATCAACTGATGCAATTCATCCAAAGATTCTCGCATAAGTAAAGGAACTAATTATAAATAGCCACTGTATTTAAAGAAAATGTATACAAACTACCGGACATAAAATTCAATACTTTTCTGTTATTTTTGTTATCAAAGACACAGTTAATAATAAATATAGAGACTCATAAATATCAATTTGGGAGGTACGCTGATAACATGCTCTTTTGTACCTAAAGCTATATTCTCAAAAACTGGTCATGTTCGAAGTATAAGAGAACTAGAGAATCTCGGCAACATCAATATTCATAAATAATTCATAGTTAAACTCACTTGAGTGTAGTAAGTTCTGTGTGGATCATTTTAAGTACGACGCTTGTATCAGTCTGACGGTGGTTCGCCAGAATGATTCGAGCAAAGCAACCTTCTCCCAGCTCCCTCTCGACCTCATACTGATCTCCCAACTCTAACTCTGGTAATGGCGACTCTTGGATCCGATGCAGGTTGCTCTCCTTGCCTCTCTCGGCACGCATCCTGCAAGAGAAATGGGGAATGTTAGTTCAGTAAGTTCCACGGATGATTTATCCTTCTCACAACTCTCCATAGACCTCATCCTTTTCCTGGTAATAGCGACTCTGGATCCGAATCAGGGTGTTCTCATTGCCTCTCTCGGCACACATACAGAAAGAGAAAGAGGAAATATAATTAAGTAAATTCCACTATCAGGGTGATTCGACCGGCTCACTCTTCTCCTAACTCCCTGAAGACCTCGTGCCGTTCATCCAACTGTACCTCTGGTAGTGATGACTCCTGAATACGATGCAGGTATATCACCTTGCCTCTCATGCATCCTGTAAAATACTAGGTAATTGGGTCAACAAAAGTTACCTTGAAGAGCGATTTGGTGAACCATCCTTCATCTAACATTCCATCAACCAAACACATTTTCCAAGTTTGTCCTCATGAAGCGGATATTTTTATAAGCTTAACTCCCCCTCTCTCTTACTGTACCAGAGAAAGTGATCCACCCTTCTAGTTTCCTGTTTTGCAATTTCAATATCAACATTGCTTTCGCCACCTACTGTTTTGATTTTCTTAGTTGGAATAGTATTACTAGTTATCGTTCAAGGTTCTTAGTGGCGACACCTTTTTTATTCATAGCGGTTTTCGTGGCCATGATCAATTTCTTTGTGGACTTACCAAGTAAAGAAACTATAGTTTTTCTACACGTTTCACATTTTTTCTTCTGTAGACTCAAGGCCTTCACGGGACCGAATGAATTAGGCGTCATATCAAATTTGGTGTTGTACTTGTACTACTAAGTATCTATAGTAAGTTCTAAAGAAGAATACCTAATCGTATATAAACTAAGAGTCTAAATACATTTAAGTTATAAAAAATAAGCTCAGAGAAATCTCAAAATTTATGTGAATTTTTGAACATTTTAAGAAATAACGTTATGTTATCACCCACTAGTTACGTCCAGAAAAAAATAGAAATTATCAGAAAAGACCAGTCTACAAATTATTATTACTGAAGTTTTTTAATTGATTAGCAAAATAGGTTGTTAGTGTTGGAATTCTATCATAGTTTTTAATTTTATAAAAATAATCGTATTAATACAATCGTATTTAAACAACCTAATTTAATTTGTACACGGCTGTATTTAACTCTAACTAATAAAAGTCAACTGGTCCGCACGTTCACAAGACTTGGCACCATTGGATATTTTTATTTGGGAATAAATCACCAACAAAATTTATACGTGCAGAGTAACAAGCAGTGTTGAAAAACTGTTGTAGGATGTGACAGATATAAATGCGTTATAGAACAAATTTTGTAAATTAAAAGCTGCTTCAAACATTTTTACGTTTACATCCCTATTGCATAATATTTGAATTATTGATTATTGTATGTTTTTATAATTAGAATAAACTTAGTTGACTTAAAATTTAATTAGGTTGTTAACACTGGGTGATGTGAAATATCAGTCAGGTTCACCACCTAACCGAATAGTAAAATAACAATTTCTTTCATACATCCATAAAAGCGGGGTTTTATGGATTATTTTATTGTAAACCAACTGAGGAAAGTACAACGTATACTTGTATAGTATTTTTGAAATATTTACTTTCTTTTAATTAAGTAAAAGATGGGTCATTGCATAAAAAAAAACTCGAACCCTACAGCTCATGTTTGCTTGTCTTGATTTAGAAACTAGAAGAAACTTAATTCACAATATAGGTACTAATAAGAGAGCAGTGTGAGTTTGAACATTCTTGACAAAAATCCGTTTTTATAGCACAGCGAGTGAACAACGCAACCAATAATCAAATTGACCGCATTAATTTGTTGGTCTTGTTATTACGCACAACTTCGTCTATTTAATCTTTGCTCTATCTCTTACAGTTTCCAACATCCCTTCAGAGTGTATAGAATTTGGAACACGCTGTATAAGTTGGAAAGTTTGTACATTCGGAAAACAAACCGTTTATTATCTTACACAAGTTAGTGAACACACCTAGCACGTTTTGTGTCAGGATATGGAAAATCTGCTTTAGTAAAACACTGATACAAAATACATATACAGTACTTGCAAAACTTCCCTCCTGTTACCTAGAGATCAAAGAGAAATTTATCAAGAAATAAAATTACTTCCAGCCTTTTTGTCTCCGCTTTTTTTTTTATCTGTTCAGACGAATATGACTCCAGATTCCAGGAGTCAAGTCTGCGACAGCGTCAGATGTCAAACGCTGCACTTAGAGCAAGGTGAACTAAATTCAAACTAAATTCAACATTCACATTGATTCAACCCTTGCTACCATAACTACGATGTTTTTATGGCAATGGCTAAATAACGTTTCTAATCGAAATCTTTATTAAACGTATACCGAACATTAAACTAAAACTTTCAGGAGATAGTTATCAGGCTACTTAGGAGATAGTTATCAGGCTACTTAGGAGATCGTTATGATGTAAATTTTATTTTGTCTATGCTCTCAATATATCCGATCCTACGAAAGCAGCGGGTGGCTTGGAAATTCCTCGAAAGGAATGGGTTTTATTGAATCGTTTTCGAACTGGGGTTGGGAGAAGCAATCACTGGAAATTCAAGTGGGGTATTACTGACGACCAGACGTGTGATTGTGGCGCAAACTCTCAGACAATTGAGCACATTGTAAACGACTGCCCTTTGCGATTGTTTTCTGGTGGTCTGGCTGGTCTGAGTGGTTTAGAGGATGGGTCTCTAAACTGGCTCAGTAATTTGGATTTAGCTTTGTGACGGGAGATTTTAATATTATTTTTAATTTATGACTCAAGAACTTTGTTCTTACGTACTTTTTAATAATTGTAATTTTTAATTTATTTATTTATGGATAGCTGCCTTTGTCCCCCATACGATATATATATATGCTCTCAAAATAGGAGTTAAAATCTTTGAATTAGTGATAATCATTATCTGATCCACTAGATGTTAGATGTTGTTTTTTATTAAAACACAATACAATACAAATTAAAAATTATTTTTTAAGATGAGAGCTTTACGAGACAGCCTCTTTAAAGTCACGTAAAACCTTAATATGGCATTCCCGGGATGTTTGAATTCTGATTTAAACAGCTAATGTGTTTATATAGTACAATAGGATCACTTTCATTTGATTTAAAAACATATTTTTGAGAGAAAGCAATTTAACCTAATACATATATAATATAATAAGTACAACTTCAATTATATGGAAGCCTTAGTCAAACTCTAGCGCTATTCCTTTTAATGGCGATTTCACTTGAGGAATTTTCTATCCTCAAATATTGGCCTTACCCGTTACGTTTAAACAAAATATTTGTACTATTAGAAATCTTTTAGACAAATAATATAATCCTGAATGGGATGTTTATACACTGTCGACGTAATTCAGTTTTCAAATTTTATTGGTACTATAAATAATTAAAATTTTCTAATGTAATGACTTATTGCCATTTCAAATCTGTGGTTGTTGAGTACTTTTAGTACTTTTTTTTTAATCCGAAACAAAATTATCAAACATATTTAACCTTTAATAAGAATAATAAGTACAGATTATCACACAGTACATGGATTACTACAGTTATGCATACTTTTACAACAAATATCGCAATATGATACTATTTCTCAGAAATAAATTGTTTGATTGCTTTACATTTATTTCTCTCGATTAAAGAGAATGCAAAAAACCACACGCTTTATTGCACATCTATTTTTAAACTTAGTTTGATGACGTGATTGACACGTATAAACCGGTTGAGCTTGCTAGAATACTTATTTGCTAATGAATATATCTGTTGCTAGTTAATAACTTGATAGCTTCTCTAATACCTAGCCGGTATATACTAATTCAATATATGGGACATTTTCCTTGCTTATTAAGAAATAAGGAATATTATTACATGTTAAAAACACAATTTTATTATTATTTGGAAACTCTATGTTAACAATTGTGAAGGTTTTTAAAATTTTAGACAAAATAATACCTATATAGCCTAATAGTAGACGCAATGATAGTATAAGAACAAACCTGCGTGAAGATGTGTATGTATCCGGAGTCGTGACGGAGCGACGTGTACTGTCTGACAGAAGTTGGCACACTGTAGATAGGCGTCGTGGCGCGCCGCTACAAGCGTCGTGGCGCTCAGTCATCATCCCACCGCACCGCCCGCCCCACGTTTCTAACCACCACAATCACCTGCTGGCGGCGCGTGCACGAGGAGAAGTTAATATAGACGTAACATTCACCCCCTATGATAATGTTAGTATCAAATAAAATGAAGTAAAATACATTGAATGAAAAATGTCTTTATCAAAGAGGCGGAGTTAGGGCCATCAAGCTCTCTCCAACACTCAACCTCATATTGTATACAGTGCATTTACAATAGTTTGATCCATTTGAGGTAAATTATTAACTTATTCTTTAAATAGAAAATAACAAAAACGCTTAACCTATACAAAATTTAATTAACTTAAAGTAAAAAAATCTATATATTGAGATGAATAGTATTTTAACTAAAGAAAAAATTATACATATTATGATAAATACAAGACAATTCAAAATTAAGAGCAAGAAGCAAAGAAACAGTCAAACACGCCGATTGACCACATGACCGCAACAAGCAGCACCACCCGTCACCCCCACAGACCCCCAGCAGCAAGCCCCTAACCCCCGCCCCGAAGCGAGCACGGTCCTCAATACATCTGATGTCATCGGGGAGAGCTTTCCAAAGGCGACAAGCCTGAACAGTAAAGGGCCTATTAAAAATTATTAAACGGTGAATTGTAATTTATAGTAATGTGGCTCCCCTTCTTGTGTGCAGTCGGATGTTGGTTACAATATTTGTTTAACTACAGACATGATACGCTTTTTAAAAACATTAAACATGAAAACATTAAAAAACATTCAACGAGGACTTGTAGACATCTGAAACAGAATTTAGGGGCATATTACAACAAGGTAGGAGCAAGCCATATTACGTGTCGTGTAACAGGATCGCAGAGGATGCGTGCAAAATATCAAATCTTAACTCATTTCATTCTCGCGATGTCCTGCGGATAGATAGACTAAAAGACAATCATACAGAAAAGAAATGTTTACATTTTATGGCAGACAAAACAGAATTTGTGTCAACCGACTGAGGTAGCCTATAGTCTTCAATAACGATAAGCCAAATTGCATGTTTGAACATGTACCATCTTGTCTCATCAATCACTATGTTACCCATTATATTAATGTAAAAATAATCGATAACGCACAGTCTAATCCCACGGAATGTTATGCATCATCATCGTCGAACCAATTGTTGTCTTTATATAAATGAAATATAATGCAAATTGTTATGTATATGTAGGTCAGTTCATTTTCAGGATATCCTATAGACAGGTAGGCAGAAATTAAATTTTGTTTAAGCCTTCGCTAAAGCTCACCCAATCAATTTATTATTGCTGTAATTTATTGTTTTAAGTTGTTACGGAATTCTGGTTTAATTACACTGTTATATATTTAGCACATCTCGACCATTTAACGTTATGTAATATTAAAATTATTTAAACTTGAACCTATCTCAATATTGTTGGTGGAAGCTAAAAGTTTTCTGAAATCACTTTCTGAATTGGTTATTGGCGCTGATTTTAGTTATCTGCGCCGGGATGGATGAACAACCCTCTACTTTCTGCGTATTACTTACCAATACCAGTAACTTATATGATTAGTATTAATACTCCTCATTAATACTTAATGAGAATAGTTACTCTCTCATTCTCTGTTTCAACAATGCTTGGTTGTCTGAGAATTTATATCGAATAACCTTATTGTTTTCAACAATGAACTGTGAATTAAGTAAGGAGTACCTCAAGGAGCAGTTTTAGGCCCTCTTTTGTTAAGCATTAGAGCATTGTAACAGACATGCCTTAACTTACAAACGACATTATACCTTCATATGTATAGAACCTATAGCTGTATTATTTCAAAGTTTTTAATATTAAATTGACAGCTGATGTGACTTTTAAGAACTTGTATAACTACAGTGATGTTTAACTTATGACATATGTTTCAGATTACATATTCGTCAAGACACGTTTAATAATATGAATTAAGTTCTAAAAGTAAATATATTTTCCTACAATTAGTTTATTTTAATTTATATCGAATATGCTTATCCATTATATTCTTGTATAGAACTTATTTGCTTTAAATCCTAACTGACTTCTGTTGTGAATGTTAATCTATATCATTAATGATAGGATAAGAACATTGGGTTAGATGGCTTATCAATTGCTAAATATCTATTTACAAAAACAGTGCGTGTACATAATTTTACAGGATTAAATTTTAAGATGTTCGTTATCACATTAAAAGTTATTTATTTATAATCTCTGGTTGGTCTTCAAAGAACAACTTAAAGGTTTTAGAAGAACAGTAAAAATCAAAATATAAATTAAATCAAAATAAACACAGGATCTGCAAATTATTGTTGACGATCGAAGGTATTTCAGGGGTTCAATCAAACTCTCCGAGATAAAGGTAAAATTATATTTTCTAAAAATAACCAGGTATTTGTGTTTGACGAGAATCACATTCAATCTTATTTCACTCTTTATTCCGAATATTGCATCGATTTATCAACATTAAACTGTCGTAGTCAGCTTATTATTATTTTTCAAAATATAATACTACTCGCCGGTACCCGCGACTTTGCACGCAATTTCGTAAGGTTTGCACCTGTATGAGCACTTCTGGTTCTGTAAATTATATTTCCGACGAAGGATATTATGTTTGTCTTGTTGTCACGATCAAACCAATACGTAAAAAGTGTATATTATGGGCATTGTAATTTACTTCTTTCTTAGTATTTTTGTTTCATAGTTGGTTTTGCCATGTTTACCGATCAAGAAATTATATATCACAAATCAAGGAAGCATACTTCTGTCGAAAGACAACCAAGATGGGTTTTACAAAAGTCTTTAATTTATAGTTAGATAGCCTAGTAAGTTTGTCTTTTATATTTAATACTTAATATTTGATAAAAAATGTGCAGTTAAAAACAAATTAAGTATAACACTATCTACGTGTTTCTTTCTTTATAAACTGAAAAATATGTTTAACATTTAGAGCTGGAATTGGGACGTTAGTTCAAACGCACAGTCCAGCAAAACTTCATCTACATAGTTCTTGCCTACTGCTTCAAAGGCAGTCATCGGAGTCAAACCCTGACCATCTTATGTTTTAGAACATATTCTAATACAGATTTCTAAGGTACTTATCGCTGAAATATAAATCTAAAAACGTAGTTAATAAGTTTCATTTTTTTCGTTGTAGCCTGAAGCCATACAAAAATCGCATAGTAATCACTCCTACATCTCATTAATTAATATCATTAATGTTTAAATTACAATTAATTTTAAGGCTGCAATAATTTATTAATACAATTTTTAACGGAATTGTTTTAGACTTGCATAGTTCAGTCACAAATCTGGGAATCAAATTAATATCTTTAACTCGAACTTTGTCTCAGGTGTGTACTACGCTTTAACACAGTGTACAGTTGCAAAGTGAAGGTGAGACAACAAACGAACCCCGATAAGCTGGTGATAACCTGCAGATAAATTTGTATTTTAATGTAACTTAACAAGCTTTAATAATATAGACTTTCAACTACTTGACTGTTTTTAATAATTATTTGCTATGTGAACAACATCCAAATCAGTATCTCGAAAAGGTTCTTTTTTCTTGCTGCATTATGAAGACAATGTATGAAATATACAGAATTTTGAACATTTACAATTATCCATATAATAGCACCTATTCTCCTGAAAAATAGAGTTGACTATATTATTGTTTGTCATATCTTACAGAAGGAGACCGCTATGATTGGGACGTGTGGAACAGTGTCAGTATTCTCCGTAAATAATAGTCTACAGTGGATTAGTCTCCTTGAATGATCTAATAATATGTACGTATAAACATGAGATTTAAATACACTCGCACACTTTGATTCATATTGTGGATCATCTAACAACAATAATGTTTTCCTGAAGGATACTCCATGGCTGACCGTGACACCCACGGTTATATGACAACTGGAAAACCCCACATAAAAATTGTTTATCGAATTTGTAGCACAACTGATGGAATCAATTAACATTCTTAAAGTATTCTTGCCTCAATCCATCTAAATTATTGTTTTTTACATCTCTTTACAAAACAATACCTTCGTCATCGAAATATCAATAATTGGGTCTATTCTTGTATACCTGTCTAGTAGCAAAATGTTAATTTTAGATACTCTAATGTACATATCCAATCGAATTATTCAAAACCAACAGCTAGCTCCTAGTCCAGAAGCTAGAGTGAAGCTATTTTCTAGTGGTCGACCCTGTTATGTTCTGTACTTATCTGTTTTCGCCTCTCTGTTTTGTCAACGTACAAAACAGTCAGCGGCAACGTAAACATTGTTGACTGCAATCCGGGGTTTGTATGGAAACTGTAAACAACTGGGCCATTACAGCACAGAAATAGCGTCTCTCATTACAAACCCAATTAGATCTGCGGTTTCTTCAGAAATTGAATGAAACGGAACCTAGAACACGTCTGGAAGTCGTCAATATTAGTAAACTGGTACCAGTTTCGTTACAGTACCGCATAGAATAAACCGTATAAAAACAAAATGATTATGAACTTCAATAGCCTTTATCAAAGTAGGCCTACTGTATGCAACTGCAATGTAGCCTTTGTTTTTTAGAGGGTAAAAGACATGATAAGTTATATTCTTGTATATTAAGTCAGCCACTTTAATGAAGGAGGAGGAGCTCTTCTTATTAGAAATATATTAATTTTCTATTATTTTACAAAAGAAAACTCACAATTCTCCAATAATTTTTGTAATTTACCACAAGGCCTTTCGACATCGAAGATGCCATCATCAGGTGTGAATCAACAATTTAAAACAAATATCAGCTGAATATAACTTAATACAAAAACTTAATCGAAAGGCCTTGTGGTAAATTACAAAAATTATTGGAGAATTGTGAGTTTTCTTTTGTAAAATGATAGAAAATTCAGCCATTTTAGTTCACACGAGTTCTAAAAACACCAATAAAATATTAGGCTACTGTGTTTAACTCGCCAAATTTACATATCACATGATGAGGTAAATTTCACATTTATTTATTTTGCAAACTATTTTAATGACAATTTTGTACAATTTTACATTGGCTGACAAAAACCAAATGCCGTTTAAAATATAATATTATCCTATTTCTTAAATGTGTGTTCTTTTTCTATGGTGAACAAGAGTATTAAAAACGGGAATCAATCCTGAATTAAAATAAACTAATTGTAGGAATATATATTATTTAGAACTTAAATCATATTATTAAATGTGTCTTGACGGATATGTAATCTGAAACATATGTCGTAAGTTAAACATCACTGCAATTATACAAGTTCTTAGAAGTCTTTAACACATCAGCTGTCAATTTAATATTAAAACTTTGAATTAATACAGCTATAGGTTCTATACATATAAAGGTATAATATCGTTTTTTAGGCATGTCTGTCACAATGCTCTAATGTTTAACAAAAGAGGGCCTAAAACTGTTCCTTGAGGTACTCCTTACTTAATTCACAGTTCATTGTTGGAAACAACACATACATTCAAAACCATTTTCACTGAGTGAAAGGTAATTCATTGACATAAAACAATTTTGTAATTTTATATTATTTTCTGAACTATAGAATGTTTGGAAAAGAACTGATGATGTTGAAAAACATCTGACGAATTAACACATTTTAACATTGCGATGACTTTAGATGATAGATGAACCACGAGCAGGAATTAAGTGTCTGGCCACTGTTGTTGGTATTAACATCAAAGAATGAATTTGCTGAAAAAGTCATGTTTATATTCAGGAAGAAAACTCAGGATGTGAGAAGCTACAGTTGCCGACTCGGACACATGTACAATTAATTGTGAGTCAGGTGGGAAGCGCGAGAGGTTCATTACAACAAGAGTCTTGACCCACTTGGGTTCCGTGGCGCAACTTTGGGTAAAATTAGGCCTCTTGGGTGAAATTGGGCCCGTTTTGGAGACGCACCTCTCAGAATAGGCTTGGTCTTGGCAGTGGAGAGGGGTTGGGCAATGGCGGTGTCACTGACTGCCCTATCGTCGTATTCAAGACAGTGATCACGTGGTCATCAGCACCCACTACAAAAATACCAACCCTTACCTCATCATTCTATCAGCTCGTTATTTGTTTTATTTATTTACTTAAAATCTAATATTAACTATTATATCTTAAAATCCAATTAATTGTAAATGAATTCGACAAATAATCAGCAATAATTCATATCAAATATAATTAAATTAATAAATATATATATATATATATATATATATATATATATATATATATATATATATATATATATATAATTATAATATGCGTGTATAGCATATGGCATTAGAACATCTGTGTATTCATAAAGAACCAAAAATTCAAAATTAAAGCTAAGTACGGTACTTTAATATTATTAAGTTGTATTAAACAAATTGCAAGTACAATCGGCAATATATGAGTAAGATCGTAATAGGGCATGTACAGTAACGTATCTAGTAACAAACTAATAATTATGATTTAATAATTTATTATACTAATTGCGTATAATAACAACAACTATAAATAAATTCAACGTAGAGACCAAAATTATAAAAATAAATAAACAAATAAAAATTTACGAATACGAACTTAAAATAACTAGCTTAGTTACAGTAATGGCGTTAATAAACATACGTAAATAACGAGGAGGTTAGACGTACTTCAACGAAACTTGTTTAAGTTTGAAAGCTATGCAGTGGTATTTTTGTTTTTGTTCAGTCTGCCTGCATTCTTCAGTCAGCGACGACGGTTTCAACGAAGAGATTACCATTGCGACAGTTGCCAAGTCTGTAGAAGTGAGCAACGGAATCTGTAGATATTGGAGTTGCGGTAAGTGGAAAAGTATTTCCATGTTGAACTGCAAGGTTATGATGAGATTTAAGAGTTTAGCTAAAGTTAGTCGATGACTCCATTAATTCGCTTTTACAGGAATACAACAACAAATATCTAATAAGAAGAGTAGGAACTGAAATTGTTTGGTAAGGAATGTTATGAAGGATGGCCTAAATTTCCTGGGCTCCAAATGTTGACGATTGTAGCTGTAAAACAGACTATGGATATCACGTGAATACGTTAATTTACAGTGATAAAAATGGGTGCAGCCTTCGATTGTACGAGTTACACAAGAGATAACTTATCCTATGCTATAAATTGAGGAATGACAAAAGTGAGCATTCCAACTGCCATCCGTGAGGTGTGAGTTCAGGTAGCAAATATTTGAACGGTAACAATCATAGTTACGTGGCGCAACTCTACCGTCAGACCTCAGAACTAACTCGAATAATCTCCATGATCTCAGCACACAATTCCCTTATGTATGAATAAACCATAACCAATGAAGGTACAGCTCCATACGGAGATTCTCGTTACTGGAGATCACCAATCACTAAAACCCTTAACATATGGTAATTTAATATATGGGCCATTCTCAAAGCCTTGCTGATTTTTACCAAATATATCTTTGACAAAAAAGTTGTTTTTAATTTTTTTGATTTTTATTTATTTTGGTTTATTGTATCTTTTACTTTATTTTTGTACACAAGGTTCCAACATTGTGTTGTATTAAGTGCTTGTTTAAAGAGATTTTTCCTCAAGGAGAGTAACAAATCTCACGACCGTCACAGTGCTTTTTTAAAATGATTTTTTCATATGTAAAAATACTCTAATTACAATTATTGTTTAATGATTCATTAAAACCTACCTATAAAAATTTCAAAATCATGAAAATACATTCATAGATTTATATTAAAGTAACTTTTTTAGGTGATGTTGTTGCAAACATAGTGTCATTCCCAGAAAAAAGTACAATTTTGAGTATTTCCATAGTACTCGATGACTAACTTCAAACCTAACATTTTTTTTAAGACAACCCATAATGAGCACTATTCAAATATAGAGGTTTTCAATAAAAAAAAAATGGACTGGTCATGATTTAAATTTTATTTGGCGTGTGACGGTTGTGAGTTTTAGTGTGACGGTTGTGAGTGTTTCCTGATGCTTGTGAAAAAAAATGCAATTTTTCGTTAAAACTAACCTTTGAACTATAATATCATCGATGGTACTCAATTTTCTGTATTATTTATAATTTTTTGTTATTAGTTTAATTATATTTTTTCCCAGTTTTTTTTACAGAAAAGGAAAATTACACACAGATTTGGATTTATTAGTTTATTATAAATTAATGCAAAAATTGTACTGAAACAAAACCTAGAGTAGTTTTTTTATAACATAATAAACCTAAAGAAAAAAAATTTAAAACATAGTTATAGAACAAAACAAAATTAAAATGAAACAGAATTTGAGAATACGATCAAACTGTGAAACTTTACTGGAGCACAACCTATGTTGATAGACTATTTATTTCACGTTTAAATTTATATCAAGGTCTTTAAAGTAAAAGATTCCTCTGTGTGATGTGACCTCTGTTTAAAACTTGAATTATATCTTTGAGTTGGACTGAGGCGATGTCCTCGGCATCAGGGAAAATAAATTTTCCACCAGTTGTTTTTCTCAAAAATGTCACCTCGCAGTCACCATCAGCATACATTTTCATCACTTGTCCAATATAATGGGTAACAGTCTTTTTGTTACAAAATCTCACTAGAACAAAGTCACTATCGGAAAGATCGTTGACAACACTTTCTGGTTGATTAGGAGAAGTAGGGCTAGTAGAATTGTCCAACGTTTCATCTTCATCCGAGCTATATACTTGATGATATATATTCATTCGAGACTGTATTTTTTTGGATTGTAGACCACATAAATCTTTAGTTAAGGAATAAAATAAAATGTATTGTTTATTTACGATTAAACCTTATTAAACGTAAGAAATATTTTTTTTTTTAAATTTAATCATAGTATTAAAGCAAAGAGTACATATATTATCATTTTCTGTTTAGCTGAAAAATATTTTTATTTCATTACACTGAGATATTAAGATGAAATTAAACTGTAACAAACAATATTAAGTTATAAAGAAAAATATCAGTTTAAAATATATTTCCAAAAAAACAAGACATGTGAAATATTTATGAACGAAGATATTAAATAAATAGTTTAAAAGGATACTAGTAGACGGCGTAGAAGAGTTGATATCAGCATTCAATAAGTTGTGGGTCATATGTTTGTTTGGTGGGTACACATTGTCTTGTTTCTGCAGTTTATGCACGACAAAAAATCTACAGTTCAGCTTTTTTGGACCATCTTGAGAATTCCAGACAACCTGGTGAAGCAATCATTGTATTCTTGATCGGCAGCAAATTTAAGTGTTTTTTTTAAAATATCATCGACTTCTATCATACTGGCTCCTTCAACTTGTAAAATAAGTGGTCTCATGTTGCCTACAGAGGCCAAGAACTGCTCAATGTTTGCTACATCTTTTCCCTTTTTCCCAGACGAACTGCAGAGAGTCAGCTGTTCTTTTTACAGTACCGCCAACACCGTCAGCAATGCTTTTTCCGTGTCCAGCCTCACTGAAATTGTAAGAAGCTATTTGGAACCCAAACAATTTCATAAAGTGACAAAACAGGAAAATGTTACTCTTATTCCTGTACTGTTTTGTAGGGCCATCGCTCATGATGTGTACCCTAGTAACGTTCTCGTGATCTTCTTTTATCTTCCTAAATATAGGGAGAAGGTGAGCCCAAATTGCAGCTGCATCATGACGATTACATAAAGAGACTGTGCAAAATGTCCTGATTTTGATTACAGAGCTATCTTCACACATGGTTTTAGCTAGGTAAGCACCTGTATGAAGGGCAAGCTGTTCATGTCGAAGCTCCGAAATGACGACTTTGAATTTCACTTGAGTATTTCAGCTGGTAGTTTTCAGAAAAATCTACCACGATGAATACTTCATCATCATTCAAATTAGTTTCTCACGTACTTTGAAAACTTGCTTTGGTTATGCACTCTAAACTTATGTTTCATGAAAAATACTATCTGAGAACATAACTTGTCTTTCAAAGTTTGTAATGTACATACGACTTTGACTTTCTTAGTAACTTTCACAAGTCTTGTCTGTCCATTTTTAACTCGTTCCTCTGGAATTGTTTTCCATTCATAGTGGTATGTAATTGAATCCAATGGTACATCACAGCTTTTCATTGAATAAAATCTTGCTCGACTTGCACATCGTACATTCCCTATACATGCAAGTTTTCTTGGTCACATCACAGCAAAGGCTACTCACTAAATCGTTCAAATTAACATGTTCTATAACTTTATATTGTTTACATTTTTGAAATATGAATGAGAAGTTTTTTCATGGTATTTGCACATGCAGGTATCTCGCTTGTTAGTAGGTCTATTAACTACCCAAAAAGGTTTTAGTCTGCAAAAATGTGGATATGAAATCTTGGCGGCCTGGGTAGAAACAAACTTTTTGTGAAGAGCCAACATGGAATCCGTTAGGTATCTTAATTGCTTTTTAATTTTTTTTTCTAGTAATGGTATCTTTGCGTCCAGGAGTAGAGAAAGAATGTTCATCATCAATAAAGAATTTTTGCACTAAAACCTTTGATGTTATGCGAATTTGCAATACGTTTTTTATTTCCAGGCTCTTGTAACTGAGTACTCTTAACTGCTATATCGTTACCTACATTTTCACTGATGACTTTTGTTTTCTTGTTTGAATACGACTCTAGAATGTTTTTTCTTCCACTTTTCAGCCTTTTTCTTTTGATGTTTCAATTGCTTTTTCCAATTGCTTTATCTTTTTCCTGTATTTGTCTCTACTTTTCGAAGTCTTTTCTTTCTGCTATCATTTTTCATTGCCTCTTTGGTTTTCAAAAACAGGTTCAATGTGTAAGTCTGTAGCTGCAGACGGTGAATTTGGTGGAGATTGTTCATCAACAAAGTTCTCAATTCGTTGCTGCTGAAGTTTATTTTTTGCGTGTTTATGGTAACGCTTTCTCCATTCAGCTCTTTGTTTTCTCTTTCCACGTTCACTCAAGTCATTAATACTAGGAATCTTCTTTTCTTTCTTCTTTTCCTACTGCGTTTCTTTTTCTTTTTCTTTCATCATAGCGTATTTTTCAGGATCTTCACGAAGCCTCTCTCGTTGTTTTCTTTTTCTCTCAGCTGCAGCTTTTCTTTTGTCACTAGGGGGTGCCATCTTTTTTTATTTCCATTACTTGGTGGTGTATTCATTTCTTTCATGTATAATAGTTATGTTCTGTAAAAACCAATTAAATAAAAGAAATTGCTCTAAATCTAATAATAAATTAAAATAATTTAACTATTCTTTACGTGTTGAAATCTCAAATTTGTATTTTAATTTTTGTAAAAATTATGTATTATAGTATAATTAAGTTTTAGATATATTTTTTAATTCCTAATATTGAATAAGGAAACGTAATTTATCATAAAATATATTATACAAGCAACATATATTATCATAAACTCTTTATCACTCACGACCGGCTAGATCTGCTCACGCACGACCGTCACTTTCTGGGTGTGACGGTCTTGTGACGGTCGTGAGTGTGACGGTTGTGAGGACCGCATGGTTTATTAATTTTTTGTAGGCACACCGAAACATAACCTCAATCGCCATTTCCAACAACCACTTGTGTGAAGCAATGCACACACAGTTTATTAAAGTTAAAACTTTGTAATTCTTTATTGACACTTAAAAATAGCATGACGGTCGTGAGTAATAAAGGTTACGTAGGCATGAATACTTACATAAATGATGGAAATGCTGGAGAACTTCAAACAAAATCACCACAATTTACAGACCATGTGTCGTTCAAAACACTTCCACTATTCCATCCAGCTTGGGTATAAAACTACTAGTGACATCTGGCATCAGTTATGAAAACTAAAAGTTAACTGTGACTGGTCGTGAGTTTAAACTTGAGGACAGATTAAAAATGCTGCTTTTTACAAACTTTTTACTTAAAAAAAAATACATCGAATGAAATAATAATAATACAATATGCATTCTTTATTGAATCAAGACAACAAATAATTTTTATTCCGAAAAAAAGGCTGAAACAATTTAGTTCAAAACGGCATTCTTAGCTGGGGACAAAGGACGGTCGTGAGTTCAACCATAGTTTTAAGGAAAGGAAATGTGGAAATAAACATAAATTATGACCTTTAAAATAATATCTATTAAAAAACATATTTTACTACGCATTCACCAAAAAATTGGGTTTTTTTATATTTAAAACAATTCTTTAAAACTAAAAAGGACAGTAAAAAAACCACCGCTATGAGAATTGCCCATATGTATGTAACATCTATAGTAAATTTTAATTTTAAGTTGCCATCAGAATTAATGAGTTAAATCTTTTGTCTTTATATAATGTATTCCAAAGGAAATGGAAATGTTTTTTTTATATTCGAACCTAAAGCCGACTACACTGCCTTAATTATGTCAACACTCTACCAGCATTAAAATCACTCGACAACAAAACAACACTCACTCTTATAAATAGAGATCTCCGATTTTCCATACTATTTCTTGAGTATGAGGACTTCTTGGACGTCTGTTTCTATACTACAGTGCAACCGGAATCATATAAACTGCACCTTTTGATGAAAACACCATTAGATCGGCGGAATCATCATGTACCATATCATGCAAGTGCCTGTCTCTGGAATTTGACAATTTCCTCAGTACTGGACGTATAAAAGTCACTAAAAACTTGTGCGTATTTAGTCGCAAAGTACCAGAACGTGAGTGAACTAAATAATCCACGATTTAAATGGACTCCTGAAGTTAGACCATGATATCCAGACAATTTTCAAAACGTTCCTCCGGATTGTGAAGTTTTCTGGACTGATACTTCCCCCTAGGTACTTTGCACTCTCCACAACGACGAGGATGGCAGTGCAGTTCGCTTCCAACCCATTGTCGTAAACACTAACTTCTCATTTAAACAGTCAAATCACTAGTTTTACATCAAAGTGGTTGTTTTCAGTTTACAATCGCGTTTACGATTGAGGTGAAAGCAAGTGTAAATAAGCAATTAGGGCCAAAAACACTTTCGCTCCGTGTGATGAACAGTGTTTATCATCACAAGGAAAACAAAATTAAAATGCATACGTTTCAATTAATTGTTATTGCATGACTAGCAGTTAGCCGTGGCTTCACGCTTAATTTCCTACTGAAAATCATGGAGATTAAAAAAATTTTTAAATTTAAATCTCATTTAACCCTCAGCGTCAGCTATGCCGGCTTCGAAGTGCACTGGTCTTTTATTAAAGTACAAAGTACATGATTGGACCTCCCCGGGATTTGAACCCGTGATCTCTCGGTTAGAGAGCCGAGACTATAACCATTAGTCTACGGAGGAAGACTAGAACATGGAGATCGTAGGCATATCCAATTTAAATGACATTCTAAACACTCCTGTGGTACACGTTTCACTGAAAAGCAGATGTTATTCACTTGTACTGTAACGATAAGAAGGTTTGAGGTTAGCACCCTAAAAAGATTAATTGTGCCCCAGCTGAGTTTCTATATCGTAGATATTAAAAAGAATCACATTGAGTTAACCATGCAAAATTATAAATGCAACATGAAGAAAAGTACATGTATTTGATTCTTTTCTTATTTGAAATGAAATGAAATGAAATGAAATGAAATGAAATGAAAAATGACTTTATTAGAGGCGAAGTTAGGACTATAAAGTCCTCTCTACCACTTAACCTCATAAAAATTAAACTAACATATATATATGAATATATTTATAACTAAAACTTAGTCTATTTATTTACACTATATATTAAATGAATCTTAAAATAAAAACAATCATCAATAATTAGTGTAACTATATACAAATTTACAATAATATCGCAAGACACACACTCGCATTCATTCAACTTAAGAGCTTTGTAAGATTGAAATGAACCAAATTTCAGCTGTCTGTTTCAAACTTGTGTTTTTAGGTATAAGTGAGTAATTATATATTACTCACAAGTATATGAACTATTTAGTTATCATTTTAGTAAATACTACAAGTATGATTTCGTAGAAACTTATATTTTATAAACATTATTACATTCTGATGCAAACAAGACCCTTAAAACGTAACATTGTATTGGCACAATCAACTACGTTATGTACGAGTAATATCAACTACATCCGCTCATGCCATACGTATACTGCATTGCATTTCTAAACATATTAATATAGTAGTATTACTTGGTTTCTAGTGATCTACATTTCCCGAATATACTCGTACTTCCAACGAAAGCAGTAGCATAAGAAATGGTTTGGATTCAGAGAGGTTATCTACCCGTATATTTAAAATAAGAGTATGTCATTCAAGAATTACGGGCGCTAAAAATATTTCATTTAGTAAACATATTTCATGAAGACCACTTAAATAATTGGTCTCAAATTTTGATACTAGAGAGTTGCGCATAGTTTCACTGATCGAATTTGCCATGGTTTCTAAAATAAACCTTGATAAAAAGTGCACCAAACGCCGTGTAAAAAACAGTGAATTTCAAGGATTTAAGTAATTGAATATAAGAAAGCATATATCACATAAATGACTAACAAATATGTCACTATAAAGATGAAAAAAATAACCGACTGCTAGGAAGAACAAATCTTAAAATGGTACAATTCAAGATATTTATTACCTTTTTATATTTTACTGAGCATAAAGACTCATTACATACTCAAAGAATTTTCTTAGATAATAAAATAAATTGATTAAGGGCCTTACAGAGTGATTGGTCACGAGTCAAAAATTCAGAATTTGTGAGACACAAGATTTTTTGAATATTAGAGGGAGGGATGATTCGTTACAACATATTTGTTTTGCATTCGCCTGAGCCACTGTCACAACAACCGAGAAACACGAAAACAAAACAGAGTGTAACAAATCATTCTAAAACACGCCTGCAAAACAAAGAACAAATTTGCATAGGCTTCAACTAATCTTTTACAAACCGTCTCATGAAGATACGTAATTCCAAAACACCGTCTTTAATCTTAAATAAAAAAAACCTCTAATGTAGAAAACACGTTTGGAGATTGCTTAGTTCCGAAGGCAGTCTTCCAACCTCCCATGCTGTACTTTTTTTTATGTTTTTCGATTTAGTCAAACCTTGCATGGAAAACGAGTAGCCTATGAACCTGTTGCATACAGGTCCGCAGTCAGGAAATACCATCGGAATCTGCAGGTAAAACAAAAGCCTAAAAACAAGAACTGAAGCCTAAGTGTCTCCAAAATCGTAATGCATAAGGAAATTAATTATAGTGTTCATAACTAGGCTATATTTAAACCTTAAGTCATTTTCTTATAAGCTTAACTTGTCTCTCATTTTATAACGGGGTTCAAGATTAGTTGATAAGGCTAGCAGCTACAATTCGTTTTACGTACGTGAATACAATTTAATACAATTAATAAAGTTAATGATCCGAAGATCTAGCCAAGTGGTTTTTATTTGTCTACACAGGAGTAGCTGCATAACAATTATAAACTATAAAATCACTATAGCACTTAAAATCTTGAATACGATGTGGTGAGCTTTACTATTCAGTATGAAGATATCCGAGGTTTATGGACATCATTTTCATCCTTTGTAGGTACAATTTATTCAGCATTGGTACGGAAAGATCAGCATGGCTGTCATTTGATGATGCCTCAGCCCCTTCAATCTCAGATAATTTCATTGCTAACAGAGTTGACGGGAAATACGATACCAACTACCACTTGGGAACGCTGGTCTTGCTCATTACCAACCAAAGATTTACTTTATTTTAGATAACTTCAACTGGAAGTTTGGAACTATCTGGATTGAAGTTTGTGTTCTTGAAGAAAAGAACGTTTTGTCTTGTCACAATTAATTTTCTCTTTAACTTCGCCTTAGTGTCATCATTACATTCTTAATGATGGCCGGCATTTTCCTCGGGTTATGGCTGGGGTGTGTTTCTTTTCCCCTGAATTTATTTTATATGTCAGGGTTAAAGTTTTTTAAGAAATATTGAGATCTCTCTAAGCTTTACTGAAAGGTTTTAACTCAGAATGCCCTAGATCTCATCCTTAAGAAAAGAATAATGCGTATCCTTACGTATAATCAAAGAGAAACTCTACCCAGGTTGTGTTGCACCAGTGAAGATATTTAGGTACATCCTCTCCAGATCTCCTTTCATGGACTCAGTTCACCAAACAATTACTCTAACATTTCTAATCATACAACTTTCCTTCTGGAGATTGTTTTGGGTTTAAGTATATCACCAATTTTTCTCTTGTCATTGAGGCGATTAGATTCTTTCCCATTTGCTTCTCTCAACGATTTTGAGCAATCTGAAGTATTGGATGAATCTGACCTGAAAAGAGAGGATAAGAAAGAAAAGGGTCGCTTGAGAATGTAGCAGAATAGAAATTTTGAAATCAGATTAAATTCCATACATTATAAAGTGTTTATGAAGAGTGGCAAGGAACCGGAGATAGTCATTATATTTGAACGTAACAGTCGGTCTAACTTTAAAAAACTGGCATTCTTTTTGCATCTTTCGATAATGTATTAATATGATTCGATAATGATTATTGACTGGACCAATGGAAAATACGGTAGTAACGCTAATCTTAAACAGCATCCGAACATTCTTTAATTTTAGACCAATTTTTGTCGTAAGCGTTGCGTAATCTCAAATATATTTGAACTGGATGTAAGTGCAATTTTCGATATAAGAGAGTTTGCCCATTTTTTTCCACGCCGATATGATAAGTTCACTTGCTACAACTTGTTTTTTTCAGCAGTAACTGGTTTTACATTTGACTGACGAGAAGAAGTTAATACAATCTTCACCGACTTCCAAACGGCGCTTGACAACTTCCCTATCACATCTTTTTAAGAAAGCTACGATTTAGGATCGTTTCCAAACCTTTCCCCTAGATTAGATCCTAATTTTCAAAAGAGAAATTTACAGTACGATTTGTGGTGCAAGGATTCTTGTAGTTCAATCACCGACTCAGACGTGCATATATGCTTTAACTTAGGTTATCAGTGCTTAGCGTTGTTTATCAAAGCACATGTCAGAATTAATAACGTAGCTATGGTGTAAAGGGTTGCATCAATGTGAATGTTGAGTTTAGCTGTAGTTCACCTTCCTCTTAGTGCAACGACTGAAATCTGATGCTGTCACAGTCTTGACTCCTGGAATCTGGACTCGTGTTCGTCTGAACAGATCCCAAAAACATCGGAGACTAAGAAGCTAAAATTAAACTCTTTACATCATTTAGACATCAGAGATATCCAGATCGTAAAATATGGTATAACCTAGGTGAAGAGGTATTCTCATTGTCATATTAAATGCCCCTGTCATATTAAACGTGCACTGAATAGTGCACGTCGATGTTTTAGACCTGACCGGTAGAACTTATTGCGATTAGGATGTTTAATTTAGCCACAGGCATATGCATAATGTAGTTATAGCGGGAGGGTTGAATCAATATGATTGTTGAGTTTACCTGCAGTTCATCTTCCTCTTAGTGCAGCGTCTGAAATCTGACACTGTCACACACTTGACTCTTGAAAGCTGGAGTTATGCTCGTCTGAAGAGATTTTTTATGGAGTTATGAAAATACACAGTTCAAAGTTCATATTTGTTTAAGGTTTGTTGAGTTTCAAGGTAATATTTTAGATAAGTAACTATTCACGTATTCTCAGTAATCTTTTATACTATTTTACAGCCCATGACTCGGTAAATAGATGCTTCGTAAACATGTGTAATGTGCAATTTAGCACACGTTTCTGCTATAACACGTTTGTAAGATGCTTTACAGAATATTAGTATGGTATATGATTGCCTATGACGGGTAATGTTTTTGCCCATGATCTACTTAATTTTTTTTACGAAAGGCGTCATTTTAGTCAACCGACGCTCGCCTCTGCCTCAATGTTGTCTTGGCTTTCTCCAGAGTTCTTTTAATCGGGCATTTTAAGGGTCATGCTGATTTTGAGATGTTCTAAATCTTATCATCTTGGAATTAACATATGAATAATTAGCTACTAACTACAAACTATTAACTTTGTTACCAAAGAGAAATAATATTAACTTTTAAATTTCTCATCAGTTTATTACTAAAATCCTCTTTGTACTTTAAATTTAATTAACCACTTAGATGAGCAGTCTAGTCAAATATTTAAAATGTCATTGTTCAAACATTAGTTTACCCTAAATTCTACATCTTCAATCTGTGTTCGTATATAAATACTATAAACTAAATAGTATAACTTGACCTTGAAAATAATAAAATATCTGTACATATAACATCAATCAAATATAGTAAGGGATAACTTTAATGCTCCTAAACATGCGATAAGTTTGAATACAACATAAAATGTTCTTTTTAAACATGAGTGAATTATGAAAACAAAAATATTTCAATCCCCAACCCTGGTAACAAAATACAACTATTAAAATTTGACACTTATAATTAATATTTTGGAATGTTAAAAAAATTTCTTTATGGACTCAGATGTTTTTTTAGAAAATACTCAAGAATTCCGTAAATGAGAAAGGAGTCAACCCTAGCTGTTAAGACGACGTGACGTTCGCCAACTGAAGAAAATCAAAAGTTGTTCTGCATATTCCTGTGGAGGTTCCGGGACGACTAGGATAGTCAGCCAAGACAATAAAGCAAATCTCACACTTACTAAACTGTCCTGCAAGAGTTAAAGAGAAAGTTATAGTTTAGAAAACAAAGCTACCAAATTATGATTCAACATATTTGTACTGTACCCAGTTATTGTCAGTGGACAGGTAAAACCAAAACAATCGGGGAAGCATTCGTTACAAAAATTAAGTTCTACTCGGAAATATCCTCCGGACCACTAACACGAGCAATAATGTTTCTCTTCCTCCAGGTACGTGACAGCTGACCACGCGTGATATGACAGAGAGCAGTGCCCTGTGGACAAGGACAGCTATCTATAGCAGACGTCAGTCAGTCTAGCAAGACCTCTCCGGGAATAGGCTCCAGGTTGCTTAACCATGCTGAAATAGCATCGGACGCGCCAGTATCGTAGCGGCCTACCGTTGTTCTCTGAGTCATGCCTACGAGAATAGCTAATAGAATTTAGAATACACATTGTTGTGGAAGAAATTATTTTTAACTTGTTATAATTAACTTTTACATGTTTAATAATATAGAAGAATACCTACCTGGACACTCAGCTGTAGTTGGTGGAATGTTTTTTTTTTCGTTTTATTTACTACATTTCATTGTTTTTCAGGTTTGCTAATAGTCTACTTTCTTTTAGTCCTCTGATCTAAAGTAAGTATATAATCTGTAAGGTTGTACCGGATGGACGAAACACATGGATTGGAGATATCTGAGGTCGTAGTAATAAATACTCGATATTGTAAACTTTACTCGGAAGTTTAATTGTTTCAGATAAAACCTATAAGCACCACTTTTAAATGTTAAATAAAAATTTGACTTTGCCATGTTGCAGCCAAAATATAGTAATAATGAACTAAAATTATATCTGGGGATGGGCCTTGTTCTTTGGAATTTTGCATACGAACTTAATCATTTAATAAAACTTTAATATTGAGTTCCATTAACGTTGATGTTGAGTCATACAGGTACACCGCGGCGTCACTATCTTGGCTCGACTTTGCAGCTGTGTCGCAAAATGGAAGATTAGAATCAAACTTGGAGAAGATTTATTCTATTCGAAGTAATCAAAGTTGAAGGACTAAAATTTGATCTCAGACTCAAATGTGAACTCAAACTTGCTTAAAACAAAATCGCGACATTATCAACCATTTATCGAGACAATTTCGGTTCTCGCGGACATACACTGCCCCTGCAGTGAGACAATTCATGAAATTAACATCAGCTCCCACACTGTCTTACAAGAAGTCTTCTATACGCCAGAAACCCAGTCTACGCACTGCTACCGAGTTGATTCTGGAAGATTTTGCGAAGAATTTTAGGGTGTATTCTTACTCAAAGGACAGAAGAAATATCTATGAGTAGTTTTTGACTAAATGAACGTAGCAGATGGTCTGTGTTTATCGCACAAGGAATGGAGTTCGTTCAATTTCTGAGCACTCGCATATGATATGGACAGGCAATAATTATTGGAAAATACATTGAGATCAGAAAGGCTTTAGTATTGAAAAGCAGGCATTTAAAACATGAACCACATAGTGAATTTATATATGCTTTTCAATACCAAATCCTTTATGTTCTCAATGTATTTTATTTATGTAAATTATTTATTTATATATCTGTGCATTAATGTTGTTTGATAGCTAATTTCTATAGGAAACACTACAGGTCTGGGAGATTTTTATCTGTAGTAAATTTATTGTTAATACTCAACCAATAAATTCATTATCTTTCACAGCTGAAATTGATCTAGAAGTATGTGTGCTAAAATTTTGTATGAGCAAATAAAATATCTAACACTTACTACAATGGATTATATCATTTACCAAATGGCAGCTACTTACATTTTGTAAGAAAATTTACTGGCCTTTTGTAAAAAGCTTTATCAAGCATGATAAAATAATCGGCATGGGAGATTTTAACATAGATCGGTCGGACTCATACCGGCTGAGATGCAGGATCTGTATCTCTCTTATGGCTTGCGGCTCTCCGACCCGAGTAGTGGATGCGGCGTCGGGCCGGCGGCGCGCCCGGCGGTTGGTGCTGGACTGGGTGTTGACCAACATCGCCTCTACAGAGATGACTGTGCAGGTTGTAAGCACCGGTCTACGACCACTTCAGTCAACTTCTTGCCCTGGGCTGCACCTCCATTGACACAAACCCCTCCCCCCTACATCACCACCAGGGAACTCTCTCAAAACGATCTAAAACTTCTCAATTTTCTTTTAGCTAAAGAGTTGTGGGTGTTTTATAATGGTATTGATACAAATTCTGGTTTAGATTATTTTGTAAACATTTTCAAATTGAATCACCCGTATATTTTACTTGCACAGAAGTAACTTTAAAACACAAAAACAAAAAGAAAAATAAATGGGTAACTGAGGAAGTCTGAAGGTCTAGTATAAATTAGAAAGTGATACATGAGTTCAGAAGATTTTGTGATGATCAAGAAATAAATCAATATACAAATATATATATATTTATACGAGGCGTATTAAAACGGTAAGAAAAAACACATATCTGAATTTCTCACATAATCGAATAATCGAATATTCTCTTGAAAGATCATGAAACATAATACAGCCCAATCTCGTGTAATAAATAATAGTACATAGTACAGCTGGAAATGGTTCTGCTTCATAATGACAGAGGGGTTAAAGGCAAAAAATGTTCTTACGGTGTTTTGTTACGGTGGACGGAGTAAACCTTCGTTCCGGTTAGCTGTCGAGCCTTCAAACGAGGAAATCGTGCGGTGAATTCACACGGGGGATGTAACTGTATAGGAGGTCGTAACTCCCGTCAAAAATAAAACGTTAAAGAATGAAATGTCTGCTAGCTTAGATGGAGTCTCCAATAAAGTGTGTATTCAATTTCAATTTGCAAAATTTTATCGTTTGAAAATTAGAAATGTTATCCAATTTAGGCAAGGCATTTTCCCATCGGCTCTGAAGAAAGTTATTTAAACCCAATTTTTAAAAGGAGTGACAAGAGTTCTGCTGATTTTTATCGCACTATTGTATTAATATCAAATATTAGTAAAGAGTATTACATTGTTTTACTAGAAATTTTGTTTTACAGGTTCTTAGCTGAAATCAAAATAATGTCATAAAATCAATTCGGACTTTCTATAAGTAAATCTGAAAAAAAAACACCATAACATAATTTGTGACATAAATTATGAAGGTCATAGACAATAGACAAAACATTATTGGTGCAGTGTTAGACATAGGCTTCGGTACATTTATAAAAGTTTTGACTTTTCCCATTTTGTGCTCTTAGAGTAGTTGCTCAATCTGGGTCTCTGGCAGGTTTCTTGGTTGGCTGAGCTCCTAACTAACACAAAGGAAAACAGTGTGTTGAAGTCGATGACCGAATTGAATTTGGTGTCCCTCAGGGTTGGGTTATCGGTTCAATTTTGTACAATATTTATAGAAGTGACAAAGACTTGTCGATTCCACTCACTGTAGGGTCGCTCCATTTCCTCAGCCCGTATGATGGGTGATATCCACTAAATGTAGTTTCGTTTCTAGATAAATTTGCGTGAGCTGATCGCTCCAATCTTCCCAAGGAAATATTTACCTTGAAGAAGTAATCTGTTATTATTTCCAACTATTGTTCCCCGATTTGATTATATCGTGAAGGATTGTAGACGTCTGTTTTGATTCATCTTGATACTTTCTCCTGTCACAACTGTTCATACTATTTGAATTACGTTGTTGATGTTGTTGTTGTAGGTTTCTCGTATGACAGACAAGAGTGATATCGTTTTCATACGAGACAATCTATATTTGTTTCAAGTTACCGCGGACATTTTTTATGTAAATAAGTAAAAAGAAACCAGTACAGCGATAGTACTGCTTTTGGAAGTTCGAAAGCAATTGTCCATTCTTTATTTTGTTCTTTACTGTTATTTTTATTTCAGTTATTTGTATTATATCAGAGAAGTAATTCCTTATCATTTCTAGTATCCTGCTGCTCCGTTAAAGCCAATAGGTTGCAGCGAGAAGTGTTTATAGTATAACGGTGTATGCAGATTCAAAAACATTGTATTGCTTTTCTTCTATTTGTTTAGGATTATGTTTATTAGATGTATGACAGCTACTGCTTAGGTGTATCCATCAAAATAATCCATAATTGTTTTCACTACATATTTAATATCCTTCCAGATACTTGAAGACAGATGGGATGAAGAGTTTCAAACCTATTTGAAGAATTATGGCAGTACTGAAATATACCTACAATTTATCTCTGCATTTTTCATTCTGATCTCAAAATTGGATATTATTATGGCTGTTTTCATTCGTGTGGAATTACTCGGTTCAAACAAAAGATTAATTGGGATAACCAAAACTCATTTTTGCAGGACTGCTTTGAAATCCCGTAGATCCGAAATTAAGTATTTGGAGATTCAGTTTACTTTGGGGGGGAGGGTAATCATACATCTCTATTATTATAAGCGAGAGGTTTACCTTTGTTGTGTTGTTTGTATTTTTTCGAAGTATAAACGGAAGCAAATCAGAAAAATATTGGGAAAATGAATGTTAGGCGTCATAGATTAAGGAAAACACTATATGACACAACCTCTGCATTTCTAGCTGCAATCTTGTCGAACGAATATTGTAAGACTGGTCTAGATATGTTATCGTTTAAATGTATTTATTATTTTCACTAGCTTCCTATAGAAAATTTAATTTAGCACGTCAACTTCTTCAATCACGCAAAGAGGTCTTAATGTTGTGATAAAAGTTCTTCACGAATCACGGCATAATTATATGTCTGAAATAGCACGAGTTAATGCCTGGGCATTACTACGAGGTTTCTAAGACGAATTATTACTATGTTAGTTACATAAGTGCAAAAGAGGTAAAAATACCACTACAAACCGTACATGAGATTGTTTTGCGAACCGCACCACCACCAAACCGTCCGTTCCCTACTGGAAATAACTAGAATGCATTTTATTGTTATTGTAGGCACTAGAATAGTTCCCGGGAACCGATTAGGATGACGCAAATCCCGCAACGACAGAGGCGTAATTGTCCCCTAGGCAAGAGGCACTCAATCATATTGCTACAATGACATCCGAGAAGTGAGTTACCGAATGAAAATAAACCACACGTTCTGTACTGGAAATAACAACTAGAATGCATTTTATTGTTATTGTAGGCACTAGAATAGTTCCCGGGAACCGATTAGGATGACGCAAATCTCGCAACGACAGAGGCGTAAATGTCCCGTAGGCAAGAGGCACTCAATCATATTGCTACAATGACATCCGAGAAGTGAGTTAACGAATGAAAATAAACCACACGTTCTGCTTACATTTCCGGAGCAAACATCTGGTGGAACAGTTTGGAAACAATGCAGTTCATCAATGTTAATATATTATAAAACTAGCTGTTTCCCGCGGCTTCGCACGCTTTTCGTAAGCGTTACCCGAATATGTGCACTTCTGGCCCAAGTAAATTATATTTCCAACGCCGATGTAGAGTTTACTTTGTTGCCACGATCAAGAAAATCTGTATATGTTTATAGCTATTGTACACGTACATGTGTTTTATTATATTATATTATACACTCAAGCTTTAAATTCAACCAGACATTTTTCTTCAAGACAAATATAAATCATAACTTAGCGCCTTCAAATAGTGTTTGGCTATTAAATATTCGTAACTGTTTCGTAATTGCAGTTTATAGTATGAAGGCGCTTTGAAACCTTTTATCTTTTGCAGCGCCCCTTGGTGGTGAGTTACATCAATGGGCATAGCTTATAAACCTTCTCCGTGGAAAAATACGTATACATATAAATTTTCATAATGGTCTGTCTAATATTTTGCGATTCCATAAAGGACATACACACAAACATTCATTTATATATATATACTAGCTGTTCCCCGCGGCTTCGCACGCTTTTTGTAAGTATTCAAGAGCACTTCTGGTTCAAGTGAATTATATTGTCAACGCCGATGTAGAGTTTACCTTGTTGACACTATCAAGAAAATCTGCCAAAAGTGTATGTTTATAGCCATTGTACACGTACATGTACTCAATAATAAAGTGGTCTAACATTCAAGCTATAAGGCCAAACAGAAATTCATTTGAAAGACAAATATCCATAAAAACTTAGCGCCTTCACATAGTGTGTGGTTATTATACACAACTATCTCGTAATTGTAGTTTACAATGTGCTGGCGCTTTGATAACTTATATATTTTGCAGCGCCTCCTGGTGGTGAGTTACATCAATGGGCATAGCATGTAAACCTTCTACGTGGAAAAATACATATACATACAAATTTTCATAATGATCAGTCAAATAGTTTCTGAGTCTATAAAGGACAAATACACAAACATTCATTTATATATATATATAATATATATATATATATATATATATATATATATATATATATATATTATCTAAACGTTACAAAAAAGATGCAGCAGGAAAGCAGCTCATCCCCCTTATTTAATTTGAAGTATTTACGTATTAGCTATCTACAATCAATAATGCATTATTCAGTGTTATTTAACTAAATACTAATTTAAAATTTTTTTTTAACACAACATATATCATAACATTGTTTGTGTGGTCTTTATTCCGTGGATTGTTTTGAAAAAACGACTCCATTATAACAGTGTGGAGAAGTACGAGAATTTGAGTTGGAGGCTAACCTAATACTGTAAAGAAACCGGATTTTCTTCTGACAATTGGTACTAAATACGAAATAATAATATTATTAAAATTGTATTCAAATTTTGTGACCTCGGAAAGATCACCCTGCAACTTTTTTAACCACTTAACGCATAGTGGAAAGACTGCGCGTTCTCAACCTTTGACATTTCACTTGCGGACTAAAATTTCCTCGTTAAACTTTTCTTCAATCCATTCATGTACTTCTTAACTTAAAAACGGGCGCCATTATAAGGTTCGTTATTACCTTTTGCTTACTTTTTTATGAATATCTAGATTGGACATTTAATACTCTAATTAAGTTTAATTTGATGTTTAAACTCGATTATGTAAGAATCTAATACGGATATAGAACCTCAGTTTTTGTCAATAATTGGTATGCATTTTTCAGTCATATCTTAACCAACCGTCTTTAGAGTGTGAAATAAATATTCCTTATTTAAAACACCTTATACAAAATGCGCCATATACAGTTATACGCATGTCTTTAATACTCGTGAAACCATCCTGGCTGACCATTCACATTTTCCTATTCTGGAAATTGTTTCTTTGAGCACTTTTATGATTACTTTATCATAAAACTTAAATTTTTAAAACCTCTGTCTAGCTTCACTAATTCACTACAAGATTTAAATTCAACTCTTATGCTGATAAAACCTTTTAAGAATAATTTTCATTCAAAGATTTTGAAAATACTCCAAGTGAATGAAAACTCTCCGAATGTTGAGGTTAATACAACTTGATCGAATTGATGAATTAATGAATAAATAACGTTTATTCCACCAGTTTACATATAGGATACAACCTTTTCTTAGATGAAATACTGCTTATATATAGAAGAAAATATAAGGTAAATGAAACTATTTACACAATAAAATATAACAATACTGGAAAGCCTATACGGGCACTCTACCTGTGCGTATGCCCAGTTGCATCTAGCTACCAACATAAAATTTAAATAATACGCTGGATATGTTAGGAATATCAGCGCATAAGGAATAAAAGTGATATGTGATTAACATCTAGTGTTAAATTAATAACAGCAAAGACTTATTTCTGGATGTTCAATAAATTAGTGTTATACTATCAGTGGTTAACAGAAAATAATTATTATAAGGTTTCTCAAAAGGTGCTTTGGGATATGGTAGTTAAAAAAGATTAGTACCTACTAAAGAGAAGTAGAGGATTGAAAGTTTGCTTCCACATAAGTACCGTACTTGCCTATTCTCACCACAGCTTCAGTTAGGAAATTAAAAGCAACAACTATTTGCTTGTGAATCCTGGAGTTATAATTTAACAAAATATGTGTAAACCCTTGTAAACATATCATAAGTATCCTGTCATGTAGTATAATTTTTGGAAATTCACTTCATTAATACTTCTGCCAGTATATTATTTTTATTTGTATTTTCTATATATTTTTATTGGTAACGTTATATTTCATTCCATAAAGCAATATGTATGTTTTTTGTCATATTTATTCATTTTTGTATTTCATTTTATTTACCGCCATTAGGTTGCTTATTAATTGATATGTTCTAATGTGAACTTGTAAGTTTTCATTGTTTACCCTTATAGAACTTTTGCCTATTGTGAACAGTTCAACATTAAACATTATTTTTCACTGTGTAAATAATAAAAGTATACTCCAAGTACGCCAGTATTATGTTAGAGTGGCAGAGAGGACTTTTTAAGTCCTAACTCCGCCTTTTTATAGACTTTAATTTCACTTCAATGATTAATTTAGAGTATTTATGATTTGATACGATTGTTTCCAGGAAAGACCATTAGTTGATTACCGCCCCTGGGAAGTGTGTGTGTGGGACGGACACGTAGACTCTAGTCTGTTTGTATTTACTACGTCAACGGTTAACCCTAAGGCTGTTGAAACTTGAAGTCGCCATTCAGTCAACTGGGGCATCAATTAACTCACACATCATTAGGGTTGCTGTGTTGCCGAATTTCTCAGGAGATTATCGGATTCTGGAGTTATTAATATTGCTCCCTGAAATTTCCACAAACAAAATGGAAATCTTATCTTTTTCATTCTTCTATGACATGTGTTTTATTATAACGGAAATGTAGTGCGAATGTTGAGTTTAGCTCCAGTTCACCTTTTACTTACGTGCAGCGCCTGAAATCTGATGCTGTTGTATGATTTGTGCAACTGTGCATCTGATGAGTTAATGAGAATACCTCTTCACTTACATTTTTCTACTTTTTTAAATCTGGGTTCCTGACGTCGAAATGGTGCATGGCGGGTTCGTTGAGCTTCTTCTTTCTTCGTCACCGGCTATCTTTAGATCCCTTCAGACAAACATGACTCCAGATTACAGGAGTCAATACTCAGCAGCAGATGCCAGATGCTGCATGTAAGAGGAAGGTGAACTGGAGCTAAACCGTATATATATATATATATATATATATATATATATATATATATATATATATATATATATCCGCATTAAATCAGCCCTTTCCACCATAGCTGCGGAAAAGTATTGTTGAAATCGTATATGATAACAACTATAGTGTTTCCAGTTTTATAACATCATTTAATAATTGCTAAAGTTTTGTTTCGGCTGGAAGCTTTCGTAGTTTTCACCTATATTAAATGTTACCGAACGCGGCATATGCGAAGGTTTACCACGGTAACACAAGTGAAACAACCGAATCGAGGATCAAAGAACCGGATCAAGAGCAGCTGTTTTGTTACTTACTCTCTCTCTGTATTATAAAAGGACGCGGCAGGCATCAAGTTGTTTATGACGGCCATTTAGCTTGCGTTGTAAGACTTAATGCTTGTAGCGTTTATCGTTTAATATAAATTTATCGGGGCTGAGATGAGAGACAAAGAAAAATTCACGGTAACAAATGTAAAAAATAAACACCAGTATTTTCAGTTAGCCCTTGAGAAAAGATTTATAATTCTGCATCTGTAGAGAGGTCGTTTTCCCTTGTCTGCTCAATGGGTAAAAGAAAGGATTAAACGTACGCGTATTTTAGAGTAAATTAAAACCATTGTACGTGTGAACTGTAGCTTTAAATTATATTCTTATCAAGAGGTTTCCAAATATTTTGCCAAATAAAGAGTTACTAAGAAAATAGGGTACACCTATTACTACTATCTTCTCATCTCTTGGCCATATTACGGGACTGGCTCGATCTTCAAAAATGAATCATTTACACTTTCAGATGGAAATAACTATTGATAAAAAAGGTATCCAAGTTGAATTTAACTAAATACCAATAAGCTAAATGCTAATGTGAATGTTGTGTTCAGCCTCCATTTCATCTTCCATTAGTGCAGCGTCTGAAATCTGACGCTTTAACAACTCCTGGAATTTAAATACCATGTCCGTCTGAAAATTTCCAAAAATTGTCGGCGATGATGAACCTCAAAACAAACTGTATGCATCGTTTCGACATCAGAGACACCTAGACCACAAAATCAATTGCAATCTAGATGAAGAGGTGCTCTTATTATCTCATCAGGTTCACAGTTGAGTGCACTATCATGTTTTAGACACGTCCAAAACACGGCTGAGCAGTTGAGTTTCCTACACATAGCGGGGCTGCGATGGGAAGGATACAACGCAAAAGTTGAGTTCAGCTCCATCTCAGCTTCCGCTTAGTGACACTGAAACTTAGAGCTTCAGATGCTGCACTAAGCAGAATAATACTCGTATGAGTTGTGACTTAAAGAAGTGGCATGTTTTAATGATCGTCATCTGTGTTTGAATTTTTAAATTTCTGCACGCTTATTCTTATGTTTTAGGATTTGATATTATTTGAAGATTAGGGAATATACTAAATATGAAAACGTCCTATTTCTGTATCAAAAAAGATGGCAAATCTCGGTGTATGTTATTGTTTCAAACTAAGTTTTGCTTAGAAAAATCTTACTTTTAACATTTGACTGCTATAGCACATTTAGGGAGAGACGATTACCGAGTGATCTAAGACGTTGGACTATGGGCCTGAGTTAGAGATTGCGCGAGTTCAAATCCTGTCTGAGACCGTTGCACTTTTTATTAGTAACATTGACCTTGTACTGTATCGACACTTCCTCTTATTCTGTCTAGTAAGATCCTCGTACAGACCCGTGGCTCACGGGAACGTATAGAATAAGACTTAAAAAGTGATCGTCCTCTCCTTAAAGAGAATTCACCTACGTCAATTGAGAGTTTGTTGCATATTATATAACACATCCTGTTACAAAAGAACTAATATAGACATTTTGGAACTAAATCATGTTGGACTGCATCTCAGTGCATTTAATACAATAATATAAATTAACCAGGAATTAAAAATTTAATTTTAAAATTTGCTTGACATTGGTGCAAAAAATAATTATACTAGTATATTATAAGGCAGCCTCTGGAAATATACTAAGTTATACCGAATCATTTACGTAAAACTTATGCATTATTGACGCTTTTTCCTTAAAGGTAACTCAGATATAGATTGCAACATCAGAATTTAAAACCATCTACAAAAGTCTGTACAGGCGTCTCGAAGTTTTCATTTGAAATTAACGATGAAAGATTCTTTTTTTAGATCTAGTGTCGATGATGAAAACATTCCCTAATTATCTTTTTTGCTACATTATAATACTAGTAGGCTTTCTATACAGAACACCTCAGTATGCTTTATTAACTATCTTTAGTCATAATAATCGCAAGACTCTACAGGCAGATGTGAGTTAATGTAATGTTTGTCATAAATGATAATAATCGAGCACTTCGGGATTTACAGTTTTAGATGGGAAATCGAAATTTATATTCGCCAATAGCACTAACCTTTGTACAATCTTCAAATTTTAGATTTTTTATTGGGTTGTTGCAGTCATTTCCAATACCACAACCTATCCGTAAGTGGCCAGGGATGACGTAGACACTTTAATAGCTTCACGTCACCGAAAAGATGAGTGCGGATGACATTTCGATTATAGTAGATCTACACCTTAAATCACAAACAACCTCCACGTAATCGAATTGAAAGGATAACAGGATTGTGGGCATTTTCCATCACTGTTACTCTGTCAGAAACAATCTTTCCGAAAGCTGGCATTTATCTTTTTTTTCTTCAAGTTTCAAGTTCTAAAACATAAGATAACGAATGCAAACAAGTAAACAAATAAATGTGCTATGAAAGCCAAAAACTTGACGAAAAACCTGTACATAAAAACAAACCAAATGTACAAGTTTTACGTGTGTGCGTGTGTGTGCGTGTGTGTGCGTGCGTGCGTGCGTGCGTGCGTGTGTGTGTGTGTGTGTGTGTGTGTGTGTGTGTGTGTGTGTGTGTGTGTGTGTGTGTGTGTGTGTGTGTGTGTGTGTGTGTGTGTGTGTGTGTGTGTGTGTGTGTGTGTGTGTGTGTGTGTGTGTGTCTTTAATTGTTTTTAATAATTAAATCATTCACAATCAATAGTGAATTTCAAATAAAAAGTTTCTGAACCAAAAACGACACGATAATGACATCGTACCAATCGTAATGAAATATCTAATAGCGTATAAACAGGTCCGAATGCGTCGTGGGGAACGTGTTTGTGACGCATTATTATTAGATCTTTGTGCATGGAAGAACAAGCGTCTGATGAGCTGGGCCAAGATTATGCTGATGAGTCTTAGTAACGGAAAAACAACTGTAATCCACTAAATTCTCACGCTTTACGATCCAAGTTGGAATGATCTTACTTATGATAAGAGATTAGGGATGGATTTAAACTTATCTTAGGTGCGGAAGAAAGAGCAGAAATTACGAGATTTGATAGTTATGAAATACTCGCTGAGAGAAAGAGAGGGTAATATTCCCATGAGACTTTGCGGCCTTGGAACTGCGCGTATCAGCTGTTCCTGATTCGTAAGCACCCACATGATCTTCCTGTTTTAGTATGTTATAAATACGTCAATTTACCACGAGGAGTAGGCCGATCGGCCCAGCTGATCAGTTACTGTTCCGTTATCGTTATAGCGATAAAATTTCCTGACAAATCTAGTTTCACTGATAACACCGTAAAACAGTCGTTACTAGTCATGAACAAGTAGGCCAGTCACTCCGTTCAACTTAGTTTGCAAAAAAATCGTGTTTATATATACTTTTTGTGATTCAATGTTTATTGAAATTAAATTAAATTAGGCTATTGCCACTCATACAAATTTAATAAAACACACACACACACACACACACACACACACACACACACACACACACACACACCACATATATATGTAGCCACAAAACCGTAAAATGTAGTAGTAGTAATGCTTGTTTTAACGTGTATTCAAAGAGGCCTTGTAAATTTTGGTGCTCAACAAAACTACAATATTTTAACTACCAGAGGTAGAGGTACTCCAACTATTGGAGTACCTCCAAGATTCTAATATTCCTCTTTTTTCAGAAACGCCATTGCTTAAAAAAAAATGCTTTTTTTGGCTGACTGTACGAGAGATAAAGACGCTTTTTCCTTAAAGGTAACTCACATATAGATTGCAACATCAGAATTTAAAACCATCTACAAAAGTCTTTAGAGGCATCTCGAAGTTTTCATTCGAAATTAACGATGATAGATTCTTTTTGTAGATCTAATGTCGAAGATGAAACCATTCCCTAATTATCTTTTTTGCTATTTTTTAATAGTAAGCGTACTTTTTACAGAATACAATACAGATCAAGATTACAAGGTAAACATATTTGAATAGTAATTTCTACTATTACTCCTGTGTCATTGTATTGCCATATGTATTGCGTTACAAGAAAGTGAAAATATACTCACAGTCTATCGCAATAGCTGTAAAAAGCGTAGATTTCCTCCCTGCCTTAGTGATAATTGATGTTGACCAGTATAATATCGAACATGACTGATGACAATTCTAACATGGTCTTTCCTCAAAGTGGCAAAGCGGGCGTGAAACAAAATAAACACCCAGGAGCAAAATTTCAACACAATTTACCATCGCGTTCAAGGCCTTCTTGATAGTTCCGTATCAGATCAATTGAGGCTTTTGTTGTAAGCTTCATTACCGAATCGTCAACATCTGATGAGATCCACGAGGCTGTGGTTCCGTATGATAGAAAATAATATAATTCAGCAACTTAAATGTTGGAGAATTGTTTGAGGTTAAGGTGTGTTGGAATCAGGAATTCTATCTTATCTTACTCTCCTTGCTTGACATGGAGCTTTGTAGAGGTATACGAGTGTCTCTATAGATCAGGATTTTAGCAGTCTACCAATAAAGCCAAGACCGAAATTTCCGTGATTCGGAATCCATCTAAACTGTAGAACTCATCGGTTGTCATTAGAAATTGGGGAGTTAATTTAAGTAATTACGGTATATTGTTAGAAAACGGCGACTTAGCAAGAAACAATAACGTTTCCTACTACTTAAGGTATTTATCATTAATGAAATCTATATTGAAGTATCTATTTGTGTAGGCTACTCCTGGAACTTACTGGTACTTACTTACTGGTACTGGAACTTACTTGGTAGACGATAAGACTGGCCTACAAGTATAAAGTCTTAATTATCTCTATTCTTTCAATTTCACTATCAATATCAGAACGTATTCAGATTTATCATAATCATAATTCGATATTATTCCTTAAAAATAGACCAAGCATTACTTAAATAATCAATTATTTAAGTTAATTTTTTGCGCCAATTAAATAATTTTGCCCATTTTGAACCAAAATGGTATTATCCATAAACAACTAACAATGCTGGGTTATACAGTAAATGAGTCATCTCTAAACTAAATTAATCTTGAGTATATACCACTAAAACCCTTTGGTCTCTGTATATTCTATTCTTTAGTATTTTTAATTGCGTGTGAATAAAATTTATATGAGTTTGGCTTCTGTAAGAGACAAAATTTTCATTCAAAAATACACCGAACGAAGAGAGCACATCTGATGAGGTCGAGATCAAGATAGATTTGACATTTGGGAAGTGGCTTTGAAGAATACTGCTTTTAAGTTATATACGTTTGTTTATATACCATAAATTTATATGCGTTTCATTTGAGCATTTAATAATCAACAGTCTTTAGGAAACTATTTCTTCTTTTAAACACTGGCATCGCATTGCTTTCTTGGTTCTTAGGCTACTATTTTATAGAATTGGAAAGGATGTCTTCAACGAGTTTTCGAAGGAATGAATCTATAATTTAGATCTATTTCAATTGAGCATTTTAAAAACTGCTTAGTGTAGCTTATATCAAAACTGACTTTGACAGTATATTGTTCATATCTACAGAAATCACTGTAGCGTCTATCGCCAGAAGCGTGAAGAATTTAAGAGCCCGAGGGGAGGTTCACTGTATAAGGAATCTCACCTTCACTACCGAACAATCTCGGCTGACAACCCTGTAAACAATGCGCACTGAACTAGTTGTTTACTTACGCAAGCACCCCTCGACTATATAAACAACCCTTGTAAACAGCCTCCACTTTACCTCCACCGCTTCACCATGCTATTCTCTCTGTCAATATTCGCTGTAAGTTAGCATCTGTATTGTTTAAATTTTTAGATAGTATAGATTATCATTACGTTTATATATTGTAGATAGGTCATAATATATCTACGATACAATATAATATAAGCGTATAAATTTTGACATTTTTTAAATTCTGTACTTTGATCGTTGTGAAGCCAATATTTAATTTTGATAAATATGTTTATACAGGTAGATCACATTTTTTATAGCTACATATAAACATTATTAATTCTTATAAGTGAATAATTTTGAGTTGACAAGCATCAGCAAATCATAAACTTGTCGACTATTTTGCCGACAGTGGCAACTACCAGTATCTTTATCTACTTGTCCGACTGCGATATAACTACTATTTAAGAGTCTGACAGTTGGTATTAATTTCGTTAAACTAAAAAAATTATATCTGAAAAAGGGTAGTTTGATATTCGTAACCATTTTAATAACCTCAAATTGTGACCACCTCCAACACTAATTCTACTAACGATCGAATTCTGTCTTTAGGTTCATTTTTCTTTTTTTTTAAGAAAAACTAGTTTGAGTAATCATACAATTAAATTGGCTCTCGTCTCTTAGTCTATAAGAAAAGATTATTCCGTAGGTTGTCGTAAACTTCGATTTCACGCGTGATAACGTATGGATTGACTAAGCTACATTTTTTTATATTGTTATATTATATCATAACATTTTTTTGTCACAGTAAAAATTACAAAAGGTTGTTTCTGTGCGTCCTGGTAACAGATGAGTTTAAAACACCAGACAATTTAATTATTAAAACCTTACTGGATTGCAACTCCTTTCGACCCTGTAGGATTCGATGCATTCGGACCTCATGGACAGTATCTTATTTCGGCACTGGCGGACTGTTATTCGACACAATGTTACACTCACAAAAATTCGACGTTATAGGAATATTTATTTTTGAATTTTATGCTGCTTTCAATTTTAGAGTCTGGTGGGGTATTATCGGTGATATCGGACGTCTTCATTTTCGGTGTTACGGGACGAAAATAGTTTTCTGTCCTGACGAATTCAGTCCTATCGAACTCACCCCTGGCCGGCGGCGGCCTGTTCTGTTTGTCTGTATATGGTAAAAGGTCAACAATTACCCCAGAATTGAAGGGTTGAGTGGAAGAAAGGGGTAAGTCACATTTTGCCACTTTTGAGAAAAATGGACCTAAAGTTTTTAAGTTATAACTTTTGTATTTTTTTTTTATTTAATTCAGCTCTGAAAACGGCATTGGGAGGGAAAGATACATACATTTTTTGTGGCAACTCCTGGTAAAAATTCAAATACTCCTTCCTACTAAATTTTCAACTTATCTACCACTTACCCCCCTTTTTCACTTAAAAAGGGGGTACTTAGGAATGGAAGAAGGGGTTAAGTACTGTAAAATAATACTAAGATATATTATGTAAAATACAGAACTTTATTTGAAATGTTACCTTATGGAATACCTTTAGATAAGATTGTTGCACAACACAAACAGTGTAAATACTCTTATGAAAAGGTTAACTTATCAGTCTTTTCGTGTTGGTAATAAAAACTGTAACTAAAATCTAGTTTTTAAAATACAAAAAGGCTCAATATCATTACTATTTAAAAGCTTAAATGAAACTTAAATGGAGAACACCCTTATCTCAATGATAAACTTTAAACTGTAACTAATAGGCTACTCTTATTAAAAGGTAATATCTAAGTCTTTCTTTTGGTATAAAACGGTAACTAAAATAAACTAAAACCTAGTCTCATTCAAAAAGGTACAATACTATTATTGTTTAATGCTTGAAAGAAGTTAAAAGAGAACAGTGTATTTTAAGTCGTCTTTCCTCAGCGATAAACTTTACACAGTAAAAAATACTGTTGTTAAATACATCTAAGTATTTATGCCTTCTCTTGTAAGCTATTTTAAAAACAATAACTTAAGTCTACTTATAAAAAATTACAATCTTATTATTATTTTTAAAGGCTTTGAAATAGGTTAAGAGATATTAGTCTATTTTATTAATTAATCAGTTTTTCTCATTGGTTCAATGTAAAACTCTTTGTCACTTTTCTTTACTCTGTTTCTTTCACTGGTCACTCTTTATTTTATCTGCCCTTCCTCATTTTCTTCTGATTCTTTCTCCCAGTACCTGTTTTCTTGTTCTTCGATTACTCTCTGATAAAACCACTTATATTCCTCCTTTAACATATTTAAGTTGTGTTTTCAAATTTTGAGTTTCTTTTTGGTTACAGTCCCATACCGTTTTTCCTTACTTTCAATGTAAACAATCTTAAAAACATTTTTAGACAATGTTCGATGATCATTCCCCTTCTTATTATTAGCTTTCGTGCCTTTTCTTTCCTGCTTTATCAGGGACACCTTTTTAAATGATGTGTTTTCATCATAGGGTCTCTTTGTATAAGTAACAACCGAATTCGTCAACCCTTATCCACTTTATTCCGTCACGGAATCTGACATTCTCTTCCAGAAAGATCCTTTTTACTTTGTTTTTAGGCCCAGTTTGTCAGAAAATCCTTCAAAATCTCTAAAATGAGATGACATGTCTACAACAAAGTTTTTCTTGGCTGATTTAGATATGATTTCTCGGTACTGATTTGGCACATATACATTTTCGTATTTTCTGAGTTCTTTTTCGATGCAACCAAAATCACAGTCCTGAATCCAGATAGCTATGGCCAACTTCCGGAAATTTATTTTTTTGGCCACCATGTACTGATAAAGTAGGATCAGTAAGAAGTTTTTATTTTGTCCTGTGCAAGAATCCGACCATATTAATTAAGTGGTCACAATATATTAAGCTTGTATCTAGTTCGAATAAGGTGAGCAAGGAGCTTGCCACTTCATTACTGCCCCGATTCGCAACATCTTCTGTCCAAGTGCAAAAGTCAGTTTTTTTCTGTCTCTTTAGTAATAATATGTACTCCTGACATTTCAGCTAAAATACTTCACTGCTTTACAAAAATTGGTGTTTACATTCACATCTAACCTCAGACCACAGATGATGACAAACCAACAATAATCATATGTTCTTAGTGGATAAAAGTACATAATTTATAGAGTACTGGATAAAAGGGGTAAGTTGCGCATAGAGTAATGGAAAAAAGGGGCAAGTGCGCAAAAGAGTAAGTGATGAAGGGGGTAAGTGCACTTTTAAGTGGAAAAAGGGGGCATGTGAAGCACTTACCTCCTTCATCCACAAACTTTGAGTTCAGTTTCTGCACTTACCCCCTTCATCCATACATCTAACTCAATTTCGAAAAAAATGTTACTTACCCCCTTCTTCCACTCAACCCTTCAATTCACAATTCCCTGACAAAGTATAAATATGAAACAAGGAAATGTTCGGCAGAAGAGAATAACGGGAATGTGAGGAGTAAAACAGAAGCGCAAAACTTCAAAGGTCAGTTTCTTTTACTCGTACTCAAAAACAATAATGTTTGGAGCTGAAAGATGTTGTGTGAATGAATTTCAGCACTCACACATTAGTTAATATTGTACTTGTATTTATTTATTAGATTGTTGTTTCTTAATCCAAAATTTTACAGAAAAGTCTAATTATAGTCTGTACTTTGTAGTAAAATACGTGTAAACACTTTAGTCTAGTTTATTGTTCTTTTATTCGTTCGTAATACGAGCAGTAAATTCATTGTAGATTTGATTCGAAATAATAACCAACTTAGCAAGCATCTGTAAGCAGGCTAGTTTCAAACTTGAAAACAAATTCGAAAGTAAAATACCTACCAGCTGGCTGGAAAGATGCCATCACGGTAGAGACGTTTATTGGACAACTTCTGTTTGTTCTCCTTTTATAATATTTGTTCAGTTTATACAGATAGTCGGTGTAATAACTGTACGTAAACAGCTGAAAGTGCTGTACAAATAGTTTGCTTACTGATAGCACCGAAAATATTTCCATTTTTGTTTGTATGAATGAGTATGTATGTAAGTAAGGGCCGTGGCCTAAAAGTTGGTCAATTTAGACCAGTTTTGGCATGAAGGTACTTATGGTTGGTGAAAACCTTGAGCAGTAATTTACTTGTTCACAATCTCCTATTTATGAACTCCTTAAACCATTACATTTTTGTTTAATATTTCTGTCCCATTAAATGATACAATCTGCATCTCTCTCTAAATATTTTTTACGATATAAGTAATTACAATTTATTTTTCAGTCAAAAGAAACTAAAACCGAGGTAAAGAACTATATGCAGTAGATACAACCAATAAAAATTAGCGCCAGTCAATTTGTTTAACTTCTGAAGATAAAATTTACATTTTTACATATTTTAAGGTAAATCAATCTTAACTTTTGTTTCAAAAATCCAATTTTTATTGAAAACACTGTTAAGCCTTTTGTCATTGACTAAATCTGTATCATTTATATAACCTATTAAATGGTTGAAATGGCATAAATCACGTGTACACGAAAATACGAGAATTTAACCTACGCCTATTCACTGCCATGTTTAGTCTCTCCCTTGTTTTAAACTGACGGTCAAGCACGGAAAATGAGTTCATGTGTTCAAACAAAAATTAAATCGTGATAAAACTCCAAATAGGAATCAAGAGTACGGATACTACGTGACCAAAACGCTCTTTGCAACTGTCTTCCTTGCCAGTACCACAGTGCAGCCCTTTTTAGAATACAAATCTTGTTTTAAAAGTAGGAACACAATATTTGTATACTACTCCAAAACTCAATCCTGATCTACTAATCCAAAATAAATAAAATTCCAAAATTCTCACTAAATTGAACATCTGCTAGACAGCTACAGAATTATTAATTTTAAATAAAATATTTTGCTGCACTGAGACAAGACATATAACATAAACAACAAGAGAGCGAAGATGGATCCCTCAGGTACTCTAGATCTGACAAACGAGAAATTAAACAGATTAATTCTTATTTCCTTTTGAATATGAACGGCTCTATAAAGACGGCCAGTTAGATGAGAGTGACACCTTTTAAATATTCTCACTAATACACTCTTTTTATAATTGTACGATAACATTATTAAAGGTCCTGGCTCATGTCGGGATCAGTTTAAATCGAAGGCTGTAGCATCTGAAGTATTGAGATCTGGTTGAAACCCGTACTGATGAAAATACAGCACTCAAATCTATTCAAAAAGCTATGGATTCTGTCATGGGCAGTTTTATCGTTTTATGTTTGAAAATACATATATGTATTAGGTGATGTAGAAATGTGTTATTCGTGGGTAAGATGCCTCAAAGAAACCGATGTTGAATAAAGTATGTCAATACAGTAGCTAGTTTTAATAATATCAGAAATATATTTTGAACACAATTTTAATAAAGAAACAAGTACGAAGGGTTGACTTATTTGAAGAAAGCTTTTGGTTTTGTTTTTACTATGAAGACTACATTGAAGTGAAAGACAGCCGGTCACTGAATTTGGCAATGATACACCTCAGTCTCTTTAAATTACGGAGTGTTCCTTAAGGTAGTTGCCTTGGACCAATCCTGGTTAACTTGTATACATCTGATTTCCCCAGCTATGTGCAATATTGATCCGCTCATTTTAATGTGGAATATTGCCAACTACACTTGTTCTTTGAGTCTGGACTGTAATGACCATTGATCGGGCCAACTCTGATCTTCAAAACGTCAGTAAATAATCGGTAAATAATGGCCTGAAGTTAAATGAGAGCTAGTGTTCAGTTATCCATATAGCCCCACACAATATGCTACAGGCAAGTCGTGGTCACGCTCGATGGTGGAAATCTGCCGTGGAAGTAGGGTTATTCCGATATAAGTAAAGTATCGATACTTTTGTTCCGATATCAAGTACATTTGTTACTCTTGTTTCAATACTTACTTGGTATCGGAAGACAGTACTTGGTATCGAATCATATGAGTACTTTTGCCTGTTGTTAAGTGTTGTTTTAAAATGTTTAAACACTTTCGCACTTGCAACTTGAATTTTTATTGTAGATTGCTTTAATTGAGTTGTTTACCAAAAATTAATTTTAAAAATGGCTCCAAGGAAATTTCTTAACAAACACTCTTGTACAATGGGAGGAGATGAGGTATGTTTTCCCGTGGTTGTACAAAGCCAGAAAATCTCTTTTGGTTACTGCACCCTCTGGGCCTTGTGAAAGTATATTCTCCAAAGCTTGTGGTTTACAGTAAAAAAGGAATAGGCTTTCAAGCAAGCACTTAGATATGCTTTTGTTTCTCGGAGGATTGTCAGCCGATGAATGGTTCAAGTAATTTATGTGTTTAAATGATTATACATACAATTTGTAACTTATGGGTGTTTTAAAGACACATCTATTAAATCTGTTTTGCCCCTCCTATTATACTGTCACTAATTATTAAGATGTTTTCCTCACAATAACATGCACTACACCAACTGTTAGTTGGATAAGTTAATGTCTTTAACCTAAAACTAATATTAATAATTCTTTGGGGTTGTTGTTTGATATAGTGTATGTATCAACAACAGTAAGAAGATAACTCTATAACACGAAATTTACCACTAATGACTACAGATGGACGTGGATTGACTCTTTGTACTCGATACTATCAGGTATCGATACTTTCCATCCAATACCTGAGTAGTATCGAGTACTTTTTACCGATACCGATACAAGTACTAGTATCGATACTTTCGTGTTATCAGAATAACCCTACGTGGAAGTCAAGATTAAGGTCCTTGAAGTCGCGCTTGATTGTAACCTTGTGTTTTCTGATATCACTATCGCCGCACAAAGTGCACTTGGCAGGCTGAGGTACGTGTTTAGACCACTGCTGCCAAAACTTCTGCTCATTCACTCTCTTGCCCTATCGGCATTCTATGCTTGTGGCCAATGGCGCATTGTAGTGGGTACAACGGTTATCGCAAGCAACGTCGAGCGTGGCTTCTGCTTGGATGGGTGACCGCTGAGCGACCCTGTCCTTGCGAGAAGCCCGCCTGCCCGGCCATTGGTGGTGGTTCGGAAGTCACCTTTAAGCCGTTGGTCCCCAGGTTAAGTGTTAGAGAGGGCTTCTTAGCCCTAACTTCGCCTGGTAAAATAAGACTTCTTTACTTTACTTTACATTCTATTACTGCTATACGGCCTATGAGAACAGCATCTCGACGGGAGACATTGTTCAAATTCACTACTGTAAAATTCTGCCGTCCTGTACCTTTTTAATTTCCACCTTTCTGATCACAAGTCTCCGCGATGTCACATAGTCCTAACGGAAGTGGTGTGTTGATTTTGACATAATGCTTGATCCATAAAGCTCTTATTCTGAGAGAGCCACATTACCTAAGTGAGATTCTCTTGTTTCGTGGTGAGGTTTCTCGTCGTAACACCATTCCTCAAGTTAGAGAGCTTCGCTTTCCTAAAATGATACTTGAAATAGAGGGAAGGGAATTGCATACTTAGGCCCCTAGCTATCTAATAATCTTCCCTTACAGATTAAAAGTATTCTTTCTGTTACAAATTCTAAAGCCAAATTGAAAGAATTGTTAGAACTAATACACATTTAGATGTAAGTTTCTGTATTGTAATTGTGTTGCTGTGATTTGACCGGACTTGACTCGAGAAGCAAATTGTAAACATTAAAATACGCTTCCGATAATAAATGGATTTATTTATTGAAATATTTGTGTAAATAAGTTGCTCTTTACAGGTTCACTTTCTGTTGGAAAAGAGAAAAATTTTAATTGACCTTGTCAGACAGGCAAGCGAACTGAATTTTAGATTTTAAGAAGCAAGCAGTAAGATTTGTTTTAATGTTACCAAAAATATCTTATTTCGTTAGATCTGCAAACATGCATTTGCCAGAAAAAAGTCGATTTGTATGATAATTTTGTGAAATTATATTTAAGTCTCTTGCCACAAGCTTTTTCATGAAGAGGGCAAAAGGCAATCGTATAATCTCAACATAAGACAACAGTAATGTTCAAATTAGGAATAGTGGCAGGCAACATAACATAATTTAGTGTAGAACTACGCTGCTTCGATGTCTTACTTAACTTTAATTTTCCAATTAAAATTGCTTCCTCCGAGGATCTTTGAAGTTCTTTAAAATGAACATTATATCTTGTTTCAGCCCTCTTACAATTCTGATGCAACAATCTATAAAATGATTTCTCATTATAATAAATTATGATTGTTAATAGCTGGAGTGCTGCAGATAAGAGCAGGAATGTTGAGCTTTAACCTGGGTTGGACCGAGTCACAATTGTATTTTAATACAATCTATGATCTAGCTCATTAAAATACTCACACATAGTGATGCCATTCACGTTTTTATATGTGTTCAAAAAACTACGCAAAATTCATTTCCTAAGAAACACAGACAGTTAACAATGTTTTTACAAAACACCTATCTCCCCCAAAGTGTGATTATTTTTATGTACCGTAAAAGTGGGTTACTTTGTCCCACTTTTTCCAAACTTTTTTCAGTTGTAAAAATATATATAATAGGTTTTGACATTTGAAGATAGTGTTTATATAGCTCAAACCTTTCTCTAAATATATATATATATATAACAAGAATTTGGAATAAAGTTGCCCCGGGTTATGATAAGTTTGTCCCACTCTTTATATTCCTATCTTATGACATAAGGAAACACAACTAGAGCAAAGTAAACGACCGATTTGTATAAATAAAGTTCTTTCGATGTCAGACCATTTGTAGAAAATTATGTCCTTTTACTTTGGCCACTTCCAATATCTTGGTGTAGGATGCATGCAATTCACAATACCACCCATTTCAAATACACTCACAACCAGTCCAGGATACTGTTTTTCATTCAAAATAACCACTACGAATTTTCCTTCTTCTATAACATTTTGTAGAGGCTGGGATTGCTCAGTCATATATGAAGTTGAAGTCGATGGTTCGTAGTTTTCCTCAAAAGTGTCTTTAGGATTATTGTCTAAACCAGAACTGCCGTTTATTGGCTCAAGCATTTTCCGCTGGCGAGTCTTTGTGGGTTGTGATATACTCGTATACACTTCCTCATCTAACTGAGTACTAAATCACTGTGCCCAGATGAGTGTGTGGTGACACGAACGCACACGGTAGTCTACATCTAACGGTTGTATTACAGTAGGGGCCACGAAAGAGTGCAGTTGGCACAACACGTCAATTGCGCTGTTGTCAACTTTGCAAACCTCAAACTAACGTAGTTAATTAGTTAGCTCAGTCCTCATTGGCTGCCCCAAGGCCACGCGCCAAATAGACTCCTCCCTCAACTGTACTCTGGTGCCTACTGTAGTTGTATTTACTTTTAAAATGTAACTGTAATTTTTTTAAGCCAGCATTGACGCGCATTGCCGAGCGCGGCAGCTCGCGCATTAGGTTGATCTAAACTGTTCTTAGTGAGGTGCCTGTGGACTCTTCTTTGTGTGACTGTTCTTTTTACAACCAACCGTTATTTGTTAATATGTTTTTATTTTATTAGAATAGTTTGTTGTTACTTAGTTTCTCAATGATTATTAGTTAATAGTGTTCATTAAAGAAAACTGTGGGCCTCGTAAAAAGCGGGCGCGCTCTGTCATTTACCATTTTTCCAAGAGCCAGCGCACATCCCTGTCGGGGTCATATAACAGAAATTACGCCCCATGATAGTTTATACTTCAAGCTGGTTTATACTTGCCAGTAGAACCTGTTCTGGGCACAGCAAAACTGATGTGTGCCTCAAAACTGAGCTATCTCTGGGTACGAAAGAGCGGCATATCACTAACCGCAAATGTTTGAGACAACATGACTGGTTTACAGGATTAATTTACTGCGGTGGGGGTGGATGTTGGAGTACGTTGAGCTGCCTTAATTTTAAAGAGTTTTCGAGCCTAAAAATGAGTGAGTATTGTCTCCCCTGCCCCTTCCTCTGGAAGAGGCTGTAACATAACTAGTCTCACTTCTTCCAAGATGATAAGACTGAGATATTACTCGTTATTCCTCTTTATGGAGCCCCTAGCACAAACCTTACTCTTCCTGATCGCCCTATCACTCCAGAAGCAGTACAGAAGTCCTATTTGGAATAAATGCAACTTCTCCTCATCTTCTCGTCCTTATGAAAAGATACATTACACGGAAAGCTCAATTCCTTTATAATTCAGTGGTTTCTATTGTATGTGTAATTTCATTCACGAAGTCGTTCGCTGGCTAATTTTCACTGACTTTTCTCTGATTTTAACGATTGAAATCAATCTTAAGCTCTAGAACATAGACACGAATGTTCTATCCAGAGGATCTGTGACACTCTCACATGTAATGTCTAGGTCGCTATGCTGTGTAGCACGACGACCGCACAGATCCCAGCGTCAGAATACGGCCTCCCAGGAACGAGAGTGGAAGAGAACTCTGACACACAACCCTCCAGCGAGGGTGGGGACATCTCGCCGGTGGTCATCCTACCAGAGAATACTCGAGTCTCGCTGGTAGACGACAAGGGACAATACTCCCATGGGTGAGCAAATACCCTAAAGTATGCAATTATTAATCATTAAGGACCTAACTCGTTGTTAATTAAAAGTCCTATAGCCTTTAAACTTGGTACATTACTGATTTTGGGGTTAAAAGTTCAAAAGGGTTTCGATAATCAATTTTTACTAATCTGGGGGAAAAACTGTGTTCAGTTTGGTATTCTGTTACATTTTATCGGATCCTTCGATACTCCATTTATTTATTTATTTATTTATTTAAGAATTCAATTGCATGAAAAAAGTTGCTTTTCTAAGGTACATTAAACTTTACTTAAAATCTGGGAACGGTGGGACCAATGTTACTGCTTGTAATCTCGTAACATTGAGCCAGGGTGGCCATTCGAATTATAACATGAAACTGTGTATTATAATTTCTCAGTGAGACTAGCAAGATAAAGTACTTCTACAGCGTAATAAATTGTTAAAACCATTGAATTGCCTATTCACAGACTAATATTTTCATTGTTTTCTCACTTTTCACTTTTAAAGGTTAAAAAACAACTGAATTTATTAATTGTTACAGGTTTTCAGACAAGGAAGGGACTCAGGTCAGCGAACAAGGAAGCCTCCTCTCGACTAACGATGGCTGGGAGTACGTTATAGTCAAGAAAGGCTTCTACTCATACAAGAGTCCTGAGGGAAGAACTATCAGGGTGAACTACATTGCTGACGAAAATGGTTTTCATGTCCTGGATGATTCTCAGCTGTAGATGCACAGTTATTAGTTCAATAAGAACAGATCTAAGGCTACCATCATCACTATAGTGATGAATCTTTCTTGCACTGGAAACGGAACGGTGCAGAACAGTATATGCATTCGTTGAATTCTTTTCAATTTTTATTCTAAGGATAGAAAAGTATGTGTTTGGTAATTCGTGAAGCTTTATCCTGCATGCTAGTACATGAATATGGCATAGCACGTTTCATTTTAACTATTTTTTTTGTTTTAATTAGAATTAGTAACTTTAGGTTATAAATGTATATGCTTAAGAGTGATAGAGTATAAGTCATTTCCTTTCCATTATTTTCATCATCATACAGTTTAGTACCTCATTACCAGTTCCTTCCTTTTAAAATTTTTGTTGTAAAATTAGTTGTTTTAAGTACATTACTGGTTTTGTAATTTTAAATTTATCTTGTATAATTATGATATAGTTGTTACCTTTTCTGGAGTATTGTTAATACTTTTTAATAATAAAACTTACTGTTACATTTTATTTTTTTAAAGTTCATTTCTTATTGTGTTTCTATTGTATATATATATATATATATATATATATATATATATATATAAACAAAATTAAAATATATTTATAAGGTTATAGAAGTCTATTAAATCAATTTTTTTAACCAGACTTTTTTCTGTTTTTTTATTTTTATATAATGATGTCTAGATGTGTATTAGAGTGACATTATGTGTGTATGTACCTCTTCACCTTTTCCCCAAACTGTTTGTTGTTTTCTCAGGCAAACATTATTTAACACTTTGTACACCTTAGTGTCAAATAAAATCAGAGATAAAGAATGCCCACTGTGACCACTTTTACCAATAGACCTACTTTTTCATCTTGGACTCTTACCATTAGTGTTTAATAAGATGAGCAAATCAAGGCAAAGAAGACGACTGGCTTTTATTTGTTTTGAAACAGAAATTTAAGGGAAGGCACTGTGTTATATCATGAGAAATAAACTGAAATAACTGTGTATCGAGGGATCCAACAAAATGTTATATGATAAACAGATGGACAGACTCTCTCACCTTTTGAACCCACAATTATTAATGGCATTCTAAATTGAACCATGAGGATCCTATATACCAAGCTTCATACTTTAGGACAGTTCTATCAAGAGTTACCTCATACATGGATGGACAGACAGACGGATTGCCCTTTGACCTAATAATCATAATCCCAATAATAGGCTTCTTTCTTGTACTAAGAGGATCCTATGTATAATAAGTTTCAAGTCTCTGGAACCTTTCTACTATAAGTTACCGCTCAGATGACACAATTTTAAGACATTTCTGCTGTTGTTGGGTCTTTAATAATATGATTAACCAATTGGAAGCTATAATTAGAATAACAATGTACTATTATTAGCTTATTGGCAATTTTACCACATTTTATTCATCAAACAATTCTATCTACCAATTATGAGTTATATCATCGATTAAACAATTTTTTCATTTCATATCTATAAAATGCTACTTCAACAGATACAGTTTTAATTTTTATCGTCTTCTAAGGGCAAAATACACGCTTAGACATACATAAATCAAAATCACTTAAATTGTTACTTCAAAATGATACCCTCAAAGCAGTGAAGTTTACTGGAATCACTTAAAGACATAATACCCCCAAGTTACAATCCCAAACTACAGTACATTAGCCCAATCTGAAAGCTGACAGTATGGATTGAATAAATCCCTGGATAAAAAATGGTAGGAGATTTTCAGCCAACTGACACTATAGATACAGATCTTAGGATGAGGCTGATCCGTGTTTTCCCTGGTCATAAGAACAATGGTATGATAGAAATCAACTTTACTCTAATTCATAAAAATGGCTTGTTTAAGGTATGACAGATTCAAATTGTCCATAAGTTAAAAGAGAATCCATCCTAGACTTAAAACAAAATCTACGGAATTAAAGGAGCACTCATCTTGTTTGTAACCTAGAGCATTAAATTCAAGAATCTTCAAAATGTATTTCATTAAGTGAATTTTCACAAACAGCATTTTTAGATATGTGTTGAGAATACAGGAAGAGAGAAGTATTCGAATAAAAGTACCTGTCTCCACGTACAAGAATCTCAATCCAGGCACTTTCAGAAAACACCTCCAGATCAGACCTCCTGGTGTAGTTGGTATAGTATTTCCTGCAGCCTTGTAAATAATTATCTGAGTGAAGGAGAGTGATACATGACCATCAATCTTAAAATTACTACACAATGAAATAGTAAAATTTTGGTTCTGTTTGTTTTTATTTTGGTACAATTTAACCTTCTAACCCCTGTAAACGAGTATACTCGCAAGCAGAGCACTTGCCATCAACGATACAATAGAGTATTCTCGCACCGTGCTATCGGCACTCTGGCAAAGTAACATGAGCTATCTTGCCGTGCCAGTCAGCTGTCTGATGTGACTGGAAGTGAGATCTTATACTATGTAGGGAGGGGGTGTTAGCTGGAGGGGGAGTGCCAAAACTTGAGAGGGAGGAGCAGGAATGACTTTGTCATTAAATCTGTCCTCTACATTGTTATTTTTTTCATGGCAATGGATCACAATATTGACAATGAGAATGAAATTGACCGTATATTGGTCATACAAGGTTTTGAGTTGGGAATTTATTATGATTTTTCAGAAGACGATGCAGATGTTGGTGATGAGTTTTATTGACTTAATTTATTTACTCAACAACACTTCCCAAGTTTTATCCCGCCAACTGAAAAAAGTAAACCCAACGAGATGTCTCGTATGCAGCACAACCACAAGGCGAGTAAAACGAAATGTGAATCCCGCTAACGTGTGTGAGATTTGCAAAGTCACTTTATGTTATGTTCCATGTTTTTCAGAATATCATAAACTAAAATACTTCTAGGATTGTATTCTAAAATTGCCATATAATAAAACAACTGTGGAATAAACTGTCTTATTTATATCCTGATAAAAATAGACCAATAAACTTTCGATGATTTCTTTAGGGGTTTAATTTAAATACACTAGACAATAATGAAAAAAAGTAAAAAAGTAATAAATAACATATATAGTTATCGAAGGTAAATTAAAAGACCTTGGTGCCATGGCCATCACCATGCCACATGCAGGTTCAGCTAAGGAAAACTCAGCGGCACTGGCACGGTCAGTTACACAATCTACAGCAGTCAAAGGGTTAAGAAGGTTTTGAGTATACAAAAATTGGATTACACATTTTTGTACAAAATAAGAAAAGAATTATACATTTTGACCAATAGAAAACAAAGTTATGACATTTTTTATCACAATATATAAATTGCTATTGGTATTTTAGGATAACACCTCAAAACACAATGGCACCAATAGAATTCCAAAAAAGGTCTGGCAGTAAATGGTCACTAAAGGGATTCGTGATGAAAATTACTTGACCAAAACCATTTCAAGACCTTAACTCAACTACCTTACTAGGAACATTCTATGAACCACAAATAATCATACCATCAGAAAGGTACTTATTCAGGTTTTAAAAAATTAATTCCTTGGAGCCACTCTTTTTTATTTGTTTAATAGACAAAATCAATAAAGCGTAACAATAAACTGTTTCACAACACAATCACTATCATCGATAGAACAACAAGCTAACACTAACTTATGTAAATCATGTTTGGTGTCAAATGCTTACACAGAGACATGGCTCGCATATGGCTGTATACGAAACCATTTCGTGTCAATATTAAAAATACTTTTGTGCAACTATATATATATTATATACAGTAAATAGTCTAGGAATGATTGTTAGCATTTACTTATACACTACAGTATTATGTTCCCATTATACCTATTGGTCCTCATAATAGTAACTTTACAAGAGGTTGAAAAAATATTGCACATGTTTTTCAAAGAGCAAAATAATTAGTAGCGATGGAAGTAAAAATTATTTAGTTAAATTAAATAAAAGTTAATATCACACATGACATTATCATGTCTAAACAATATCTGATCATAATTATATACTAATTATATATAAACCATTATTAATTATTTTTAAACTACTTAACATTTCAATAATATTTATTTTATCTACTGTAAGTATTGGTTAATGGAGAAAGAATCATAATAATTGTATATATATATATATATATATATATATATATATATATAATATTTTTTATTTAGTTTCATATATTTTACCTGACTTAACCCCTTAAGTTTCAATTTTTGTAGCTGTGTGTAGTAACTCTCTTCGAGTTTATTTTTTAATCATGTAAAATTATTTACAATGTTGGTAATGCTATTGTTTTATAGTTATAATGTAGTAGAAATGTTTGCTAAATTTTTGTGAATTTGCCATTAGAGATGTAGCAGTTAATTGGACCCATCCAAATCGTCAAACTATTCAAAACTGTTGTCATACTGCTTAATTAAAACACACAGTGAACACGCTATGAGTGTTTTCCCGTTACGAAAACTGACCATATATTTTGTTTATAGTTTCATACTTACCAACTGCAATGCAGTAGCAATTCAAATAATGATATTGTTGAGTTATTTCAGTTCAAGCTAGTCTCTGGTTTATTGAATTTCAGGCATAGCGTACAGATAGGTTATTGTTACATACAAAGCTGATTCACCGGTCTCAAACCTAGTATTGCAGTTAAGGGATTAAAATTGAAATCAACTCCTGCCCTCAACCTGAAGATAATAGTCTAAGATGTAACTAAATTATACCATTTTAATTTTAAATTAAACTTTATTCTTTCATTACGGTCTAGAATATTTGTTTCTCTAAATATTAAGCAATGACTTTGAAAATGTACTTACATTAAAATTTACACTTTATTTTAATTATTTATTTGAAAACAATATTTTTACATAAACAACGATACGGTTTTGAAAAAATTCAAAAAGTATGTGAATCATTGAGGTTTAATTTGAAGTGTAACCAGTCTTGAGTAGAGTAGAGTGTTGCAAAATACCAAGCGAATACGACACAGAAGGGTGGTAGGTTTAGTAAAGTAGTAAATGAACAAGAAAAAAAAGCAGAATTCATGACTGGAAAAGTAATAGGAAGCATAGTGAATAAGGATGTACCACTTGGACGTAAAAGTGATGAGATCTATACTATTGTATGAAACTGGCTCGGAAAATGGGACGAAGAGTGTGAGCACGTATTGACTTATTTGAGGAGCAGCACTGGATTGACAAGAACAGACAGAATAAGTAACAAAGTCACATGAAGAATAGTTGGTGAAGACCTAGTGATACAAAGGGTTGAAAGGAAGTGACTTGGTCCAAAGTATGGGAGAACAAAGGTGCTAAGGAAATATGATACATGTATATAAAGAGGGAGACCAAGAGAATGAACTAGGCATAGTTGGTTTAAGTTGGAGGTAAATGAAGGTATGCAGACGAAGGATCGGCTGAGGATGATAGAAAAGAAAATGATACTAAGTAGACCTTGTGCTATTAGATGATCCTTAGTTAGAAAAAGATGATGATGGCGTTAAAGCTCTGTGTTCAGGCTATCCCTACAGGTTGTATTTCCCTACTGTTATTGTCACCCATATTAAGTCAGCCTCAAGCCAGTATTAGAGCACATATTATTGCCTTTTTCGAGATACGTGTATGACACAAATACTACTCAGCAAGTAAGTTTTGATCTATATGAAGCTTAGATAGATGGGAGAATTAGCTAGGGTCAGAGAAGTTCAAAACTGTGATGATTGAAGGAATGTATCAAGCATGTCAAACTCATACATGGCAGAATTTTATAATGAAGGCATTGAAAAACTCGTGAGTCTCGATATGGCTTTAACTGTTTTATACAGGAGGCATATATGTAGGAAAGTGGATGATTGCTGTAACTTCAAGGTGTAATATAAAATGTCTTTATGTACTGGATTTTTTACAACTAACAGGAATGTACTCTCAGAGCAGTCTTAACTATATCAACCACTTGTTCACTAAACTATAATAATACTAAATGCTACAACTTATGTATAGTGACAGCACTGTAAAAAGAGTTATTATTACAAATCCAACCTGAAACTCAAATACGTGGTTAGAAATTATTGTCAGTTCATTAGTAGCATACATGATAAGAAGATCTTATGACAAAGAATAAATTTACATTCAAAAAAGTAATGTAAGACCAGCAAAAATTATTCTCCCTAATAATATTGCAATTACTTAGTACAACAACGTTTATTTGAAATCATAGTGTTAAAGTGATCAAATTTGTAATTTTTTAAACAAACTTATTAGTTTTTTCCAAAAACATGTATTTAGACATATAAGTGAACATTTTTGACATTTATTGAGTTTGATTCAACCTGATTTATTATCTATTAAGTCATCTCGCTCAATTCACCCAATTAGATGAAAACAAAACAATGTGACCAAAACGTTAATTACAATTTACCCGTTTGGCGTTTTTGAACAAAACTAGAAAAGCAAAACAAAGCTAATAGCTTAAAGATTCAATAGCGACCACTCTAATGACTAGAACTTTATTTTTGGCTGGTTAACGTATTAAAAATTCCTTACCCTGGACTAGCTCTACAACCTTCAAAAAAGAAAACAAATCAAACTTGGAAGATTGGAGAGTTCTATTTTGATCCCTCAGTTAACCTAGATTATCACATCAGTATAGTACAAATAGATGAGATATCACAACTGAGCACTCTAACCTTAATTATGATTGGGAGGGGGGGGTTCATTCGTTTATTTTGGCACTATGAATCCTAAATTAGGTGTTGCTAACACTAAAATGACACATCATTTTGATTAATTAATTTAAGTACAATAACAATTTATAAATCCGACCAAAACTTAAAATCCTAACCGAAAATATAACAAGTATAATACACTTTACTTACAATTTACAAACACTAAAATATGTTAATAATTAAAAACAAACAGAATCTACCAAATAAAATCTCCATCAAACTATACGATAAAATTTTAATCGTTGCAACTAATATATACTGTCGTTGAGGCACAACTTACTTACTCAATAATAAGGCAACACAAGAGTAATCAAGTGCATTTCCCGTCTCGTACTTACAAAAACGCAATACAAACTACACAACAATACAAGAGTAACGTACACTCATCGTAACAAAATATATTGTTACACTAAACAATAATCAATTAGATACCACAAACGTTCACAGAGTAATTTTGTAAAGTTATGAACTTCATTCAGTGATGCTTGAACACGATGACTGCGCAGACATCGCAGTGTGCGTGCTGTGATGTTAGACCACTCAGTACAGAGCTGCAGTCAAGGTGTTAAACAAAAATAAAGAGTAAAGTTACTGAGATAAGTCCTACCTTACTTAGTTTCCTACCTGTCTGTCTAAGTATTCAAAATCCAAACTCAATCGTTTAAGACCTAGTTTTACTAGTGATAACTTTGATTAACAATGGCAGCGCCATAAAAACAATTTTAAAATTAAAATCTTTTTATTATTCATAGTCGTAGAATTATGTAAAATGTTTCCAAACACATTTGGTTTTTTTTACATTTTTATTATTTTTTTAAATAAACATTTCAAACTTGTTTGCACTTTGTTTGAAAGTGAAAAAGTACACATTTCACAAAAAAACTGAATAGAGTTTGATTGTGTAACAATCATATCTTCAAATCACAATCATAATTTTGAAAATAAAAATAAAAAGAAGGTTTTAATACATGTTTGAGGGTTGAAAATGTTCTTACAAAATTCAAAGTCCACAGCTGACTTTTATATAATAAAGTGTAATATTCAATAGTTGCATAACAAAAATTTCAAATTTCAAAACATATCTTTACTGCTTTGAAAACTGCAACTGCCAAATAATTTTTCTGCCTTATTTCCCAAAAATGGCACTAGCAATAACAAAAATGACTAATGTTTTTAATATTCCACAAAAAACATTTTCATTTCTTACGTTTTTAAATCAAAACTCTGTACATGAATTTTCATGTTCTGGTACAACCACAATTATTTGGTGTATAATCGTAAAATATTTTGTTCCAATAAAAGTACACATTCAGTTGTTATGCACCTAATAAATAACGTCCAAACTTTTTGATGTTTTGTAGTTTATCTCTGTAACTCTAGTCATTTTATTACTGCAACATCATATTTAGTACAATTTCACAAATATATTTTTAAACGGCCATTTTAATACAAACAAAAGTTTTGCTCTCATTTCTAAGAGCTAAATTAGTTTAAGAGACAAATAATAATCATGAAAAGATAAAATACTGTACACAGAAAGAAAATTCATAAGAATATATAATATTGTTCATTAATTAACCACATACAGAAGTGTTTAACACAACCATAATGACAACCTAGAGTATACTGGACTAGAATACTAATTGCATTTTGGAATCTATCCCTCACACCGATTAAAATTATAGTTGTGAATGTTTTTCATTGTTACTGTACCATGTTACAACAAAATTGTAACACAAAGTTATGAGAACTGATATCTTATCTCTTCTTATAACACAAAATCCAAAACTCAACTTTTACACATGCAGAAAATGCAAGAAAGGTTTTTAAAACCACAGACTCGGTCTCAGAGTATTAGCCTACATGAAAAAGATGATCATCTATAAACATGTTTTTCTAAAATTCAGTAAATTGTATCAAATTAAATGTCATAAAATTAACTTTATACAATATACACCATAGATGTAAACTAATATGAGGTATACTTTTACAGTTGAATGTATTTTAAACGTAAATAAGGACATTTGTTTAACATTTTCTAGGAACAAGAAAGTTTTTAAAAAATCCGTGAATCTAATTTAAATTTTTTTTAAGTGGAAGTTATAATTTCAGATCAAGATAATTATGTACAAAAAATATTATTATAATTGATGTTGTGCTACATTACTGTGTTCAATATGGACCCTTTTATTTTAAAATAAATAAAACATTCTTTATTTTCGTGTAATAAGGTATCAGTTTTAACCTTAAACAGCACTATTATGACTATTAGGCCTCAAATTTCCAATATTTGAAAACAAATTTAACTAAGAAGAATTAAACAATTTATTTTACAGTTAAAAACAAAAAACAAGTGATAAAATAGATGAGCTCATGTTACATCATGATATGTAACTGATTCTCTATTCTTGTACTCGTGTTGTCTTGGTTCAAAATTGCATAATATACTTTACAAAGTGCCTACTTCAGATTCACTACCAACCACCACTTCCCAAGCAAAAATCTATCATTATACGAATTTTACACAAAATTAAGAATCAAATTTTTGAAAAGTGTCGAAGTCAAGCTTCACAACAAATAACATGTGTAACAAACTAAGATTATAAGATAAAACAAAACATTAACAAATTTCTTTACTCAACAACATAAAACAGAAACAACAACATTGTTTGATTTCAGGTTGTGGATTAGGCACATAAAATTTCTTTTGTGTGTTACTTTACTTTGGTGTATTTATTTGCTGATTTCTTTTGATTTACGTATTTTCTACATGTTTAACTTATATTTAGGCATTATTTCCTCGAAAAAGACCAGATATCAGTTCTCAAAATGAGAGTTCAGTCTAAGAAACATCACAATGTCACGTGTCATTTACAACTCTACAATCCTTTTACAATATATTAACTTATATATTATTAACAAAATAGTTTTAAAAATACTAAATTAAGAGCCAGCTTTAATGAAACGGCTTTGAATTTTATCCCATAAGAATAATCCTAAGACTCAAAACAAAACAGTATTATTTTGGTTGTAGAGTTATAGAATGTGTCTAATTTTTAAAATATGACAAACATGCATCCAAGCGCTTTTTTGTATTTCTTCTAAAATGTATACTTTTTGAATAACTAAACTTTAAAGTATACAAACATGTGAGGACTCTTTAATGAATAACCGATAATTTTTTTTTCATTCAAAAGCTTTTGGATGCGATTTAATATTATCTTTGAAAGGAGATACCTCTTATAATCCTACAATTAAAAATAAGGATGTGAAAATGTGTTTAATATCGTTCTTATGGGGTTAAAACCAAGCCAGAACAGCTACCTCTTAATATTACAGTGCTTCTTCCAATTGTTCTATATTATCTATAGGATAAGTACAAAGTCCAATATTAAATATTATCATAAGTACATACTCATGGTTGTACATATAAGTTCTTTTAATTTTCAGCAATTGAATTACCGGTGCTCTACTTTAACATATACTCGCAAGCCAACTCTAGCCTTAACACAGACAGCAGGTGGGACAACCATATTTATATTACATTACAAAATATTATTAATGATTTCAATAATATCGTATTATAAAATGTGAGTAATATCATACAGTAAAATACAACAAATTGAACGTTCAACTTATTCATTAATTAATACAACATTTAGTAACAATGTAACAAATTATTTACCAATTACAATGAAGTAAATAATGAGTTATAATATAAAACCCTCACGATGATGTTTAACTAACTAAAATCACATTATGTAGAACATTTTCTGTTTAAATCAAATAAGTGATATTTTGACTGTAGATTCAACAGAATGTTGTTGTTATTACAACGAACGAAGCTTGAAAGTATCCAGACTGTTATTTGAACAAAAAACCAACAAATACAGTAAGGCAAGTATTGGTGTGATATAGTTATGCTCCATTTAATTTTCAATTCAAATTTAACTTCTTTCCAACCTCACTCAGTCCATCTAGCACTTGGAACTACTTGGAATGTATGAGTACATTGTGATTTGATGGTGAACAAGAAAATGCTGAAAAATTGGATAAACAACAGCAAAATTTTCTTTATTAGTGCAATAAAGTTGTAATATCAAAGAGAGTGGAAAATTAAGTCTAATTGATAAGGAATATAGAGCATTAATTCCCTATTATCTTAAACAAAAACATACCAGATAAAATAAATCACAGTTTTATTTGTACACTGAGTGTCTACTACAAAATAACAATATATTGTCTTTTGTCTGATCTTAAGAAATAGTTATTAAAAGAGAGCTACAACATTTAAATATTTGTTAATAATTAGTTAAATCACCCTGAAGATTTACTAAGTAATGTTGTAATGTTCTAAAATGTTTTAAGACCATTAAAAAACTAATGCCTCAACTTTGTATGAAAATATTTATATAAAATCTAATGAAACTAAAAATACTATACTAAAGACTTAATACTATACTACAAATGAAGGAAACCTACAAAGGTCACTAAATTATCACAAAACCTTGTTTTTTAAGATGATAAATAGATACAATAATTGTATACTAATTAAAATTAGTAATTAATAATTGAAGTGAATAAATTCCTTACTTTTTTACATAAAATATTAGATGAAAATAAAATATAAGGCCACCTTGCAGACTGCTGGATATTCCGCCTCGTGGTAACTAAAATCCAAATAAAAACTTAAGGACATACATAAATGTCAGTTACTCTACTTGGTGGACTATTTATTGACTGCATTGTTCAATCTCAGTTAGAGTTTGAGTCTTTCTGTCCTTTTAAATCTCTTCCTTTGTTAATCTTTGTAGATCAAATCAACTGATTTGAGCTGTATAGATTGAGTAATGCGTTGTTTGTACAGTTGTTAAGTTTTGTACATAGTGCGGAATTTTGTTATCACTAAAGCAATTAGTTGTAAGTGGCTTAAGAATTATATACTGCAAGGCAAATAAACAGAAGAAGAAAAAATAAAAGTTAGTGATTGGTTTGGACAGGGTTGTTCAAAAGGGGGAGGGGGGAGAATTGTAGTTATGATAATCCCGGTGCCACCTGTTCTAGAAGCAACCCTGGGTCTGGATAAAGATTGTTCTTACCCATAAGAATTTAGTGAATGAATTAAAATACAAACCAAATGACAATCACAAATATAATAAGAATGGATCTAAAAAATTATAAAAATACAATAACACTATGTATATTAAAAAAAAAAACAAAGTACAGCAGTTAGCACTTCTAACCTAATCTCGTCGAAATGGTATCAAACCGGCTATGAGGCCTATTCATTACACTACCAGGCCACTGGATATATTTTTCAATCCGGTGGACTATATGGTCCTTATATTGTGTGCAGGAACCTTGACTATGAATAATATTAAATTTTTAACACAACAGTCCTCTATACAATTTTAAAATAGTGCAAGTTGAATTCAAGTTTTGTAACTAATAGTACATTAGGCAGGAAAGTACAGATTATTTAAATTTCAATCCTACAATAATTTATCAATTTTAAAAGTCATACTAGCTAAAAATATAAGATTCCTAATAATTATTTTACGATACAAAATATATAGATCTGTGTTATTTTCATGTAAAATAATTATACTAGCATACCAACATTTCAGTTCAATATATAAGACAGTATTTTAGTCCTATTAAAATATTTTGTAAGAGGCTTTGCCCACAACATCATTACGGTAGAACTTATTAGACTAACCGAATAAAACATACAAAACTTTGCTAAAACATAATTAAAAACTTCAATAGGATACTCAATAACTTATCAATCCTCAATTTAAGCCTATAGACCAAACATATAAATCATGTCTTAAATTTTTTATTGTTAGTACAGTAACTAGTTAAGAAAAATGTTATATTTACTCAGCCTTTTCCTAGAAGTTGTTCACAGGTACGAAAGGTTGTAGTAGGTTTAAGGGTAGGAAGTGGTGTTGCAGTAAGGCATGATACGACCATGGCTGCAGTGATCCTCCGTTTGACTAGTGACTACCATGTACAGCCCAGTCAGTGCTACCACCATTCCAAACACAGCCAGACCCAGGGCGGGCAACTTCTCACGAGACAAAAGGCTACCTGGGCACAGCTTCAGGTATGTGGCGGCAGGTAGCACAAAGGCTAGAGGCACTGCTGCCAACACGCCCTACAAATACCAGTTATCTAAAATATTTTAAAATAAAATCTATTAAACAATGTTTTCTTAACCCTTATAACGTCAGTATATCTTTTCACGACTTCCAGCAAACGGCACAATATTAAAAAAAAAAAAAATTAAATGTGTAAAGTTCATTTTTATTTTTACTTTCTATAATTATGGTAAGTATAAAAAAGTAAAAATTTTAAAATTATAAAGTCACTGTACTCAGGATCGTCAATGTTACGAGACATGTTATTTATCACTAATAATGAACACGGTACTTTGGAATTATACCGACCACACCCAGACATGAATCGTTATTTGACATTTTGCTTCTACTGATTACTAGATTAGCGTAGAACAATATTTGTCAATATAAAACAGGAATCATCTTATCGCAAACCCCTCCCCATCCTCAAACAGAGGTCAAAGTCGAGCGGTCTAGTAGATAACGTGATTGCAGAGTCTCGCCGCCCGTTCAGCTGGTGCGTCGCTTTGTTGTACTTCCGTGTTTTACCTCTACATTTCTCCAAACACAAAAATTCAATAAAAACAAACATGATCAAACTAAAACTAAACTCTTTATTGAAAAAACACTCAAAACTTGTTTTTATTCTTGATCATACTCCGCCACCCAAAATGCGAGTGCCATGCCTTCTCGTTGATGTCAACGAAAGAAAAACATCCCTCGAGATAGTACCTATCAGTAAAATATCAAATTCTAGAGGATCTGATCAGAAATATAAATTGAATTGTAATGGAAAGGCAATTATGTACTGCGCAAATCATGTGATGCCGCGTGGCCTGTCGTAATCGGGATTCTCGAGAAAGATAATATAACAGCGACAACAATATCGATCACAATGCATGGAAATGCTTGTAATTTTGTAATTAAAGAGTTGTTTTTTCGTTCTATCATGTTTGTTTAGCTATAAATTTATATTTTTGTGTTCTTCATACTGGTGTGGTCGGTATAATCCCAAAGTACCTGAACACTAAATAGGTGACACTAAACACTAAAATGACACTAAAAACACTAAATGAATACTAAAACTAAGATATCAATACTTTTAACAAATAAATAAAAACCATATAAACAGAAAACACAACGTAGGAAACCGACTCAGCGATGGTTAAACACGCACTACCTGAAGCCAAACTGCAAACAAAAGCGCGCGCGCTGTACGGCATCTGTGCCGTGTGGCGGGGAGAGTGTCTAGACACCGCGTCTATTGTTTCAAACAATGTAACGCGACAGCTATATTTTGACGTTTGACATAGGTCAATAACCCACACACATGGTTGACGCATACCGTTCGTTAGTGACATTGATCGGATTTAAAAGGAACTTAAATTTGCTATAGACGCAGTTTTGTGTCGATGCGCCGTACCGCGTCTTTGCCGTTTGGAGATAGTGACGTTATAAGGGTTAAAATAAAAATATGTCAAAACCTCAAAATTCAAATTTAAAAAATATGTAGTCAAAGTTCATTAAAAGGCCACTAGACTAATATTCAAAAAATTGTTTATTTTCCAGAATTGTATAATTTATTCTATTTAGCTATGTAAGAATTGTTAAACATAAAAATCTCTAAAGAATATCTGATGTAACATACAGCAGTTACGGTATATAATACTGCCCATACACCTCTTTTATAAATACAATTAAATTTGTTTCTTTCCATATGCGCCCATGACAATGGCAAAGGTAACAGTTGTATTTTCAACAAATTTTTAAAGTTTCTACAGTGGATTCCCACAACCCAATATAAGCCTCTGACTCACATTCAGCTCCAGCACGATCCCGAGACAATCAGTGCTAACAGAGAGGACATATGCGCCCATGACGATGGCAATGGTGACAGCTGTGTAACTACGTGGCGTATCCAACCGTTGCCACACCGCCTCCACCACAGCCCGTGTAACCAGACATTCGATGGGAAACGTCAGCAGAATGGTGGCACTGAATACAACTCTCGCGAGGTTCATCAGGTCATCGTTCCAGCAATAGTTTTCCAAGAGATCTCCTAAAATAAGACAAAAAATCTTACATAATACAATACAACATCATATCATTATCCACAATTATCCACAAAGATAAAAATAGTACTTACAATAATGCCATAAGAGTACTGTAATAGAACCTTATGTTACTGAACATGATCTTACATTATTATTATAGTTAAACTAGTCTCAGACGCATTACCACCACATGCTCTGGCACTACAGGACTGAATTGATATACTGTTCTGCCGCAGGAGAACAATTTTGTTTTTTATTACTCTAACTACTCTATTCAAAATTTATACATTGTTATAAAGATGATCTAATTCTCTATAATATGGTGGTATTTAAGGAATTATTTAACATATGACTAAATTCAAACAAAAAGAATAAATATTTGTTTATATTATCACATAAAAATAGTAATTACGTATTATACATTGTACATAAAACAAACAAAAAATATGTCAGTAAAGGAATAGTTGTACAAAATTACAAATTAATAATTGCAATAATTCTGTAAGACAGTGGCACAAGTTGGAAGGAATTGTAATGAGAAATAACTAAATCCCTGTGAACAAAATCGATTATATTACATAGTTTCATTTATAGTGTGTAGACAGGGATTTTGATTATCTGTTTACCCTTAGAGTGGTCTAGGAGTGACATATTATTCTCTACTTAAATGAAAACTAAGAAATATTCCTATACGATCTAATTGATTTCTCCATTTTATAGAATGATGATAACTGACCTTGAACATAGCCAGTGAAGGTGATATAGCCGACAAGTCCAAACGCAACAGTCACAATGAACGATGCAGAGACTGAGAAGTGAGTCACTTTGTCCCACTTCTCCTGAGATGCACCCTCTATAGATGAGTACAGCAGAAAGACATTGTGGTGACACATGAATGCTGTAATCACCAAACAATTGTTACCCCCTCCCTATTTTATTCAATGATCTTCTAAGATAGTTCTAAGTACATGTAAAGAGTAAGTATTTCAGGCTTAAAAGTTAATTTTAAGTGTTATACTATAATCACACAGAATATCTAGAATAATATAGCTATGGAGGGAAAGGTAGATTCAATGTGAATATTTAGGTTGCTCCAGTTTACTTTCCTCTTAGTGCAACACCTAAAATCTTAAGCTGTCAGAGACTTGACTCCTACAATCTGGAGTCATGTTTCCTCTGAAGAGATCCAAAAAAATCAATTGTGCACCTAAAGAGACAATGAGAATACCTCTTCACCTAAATTACACTATACTTTGTAGTCTAGGTGTCTCCGATATCAAAATAATGCAAAGAATTCGTTTTGAGTTTCTTTGTCACTGACTTTTTTTAGATTTCTTTACATGAACATGACTTCAGATTCCAAGAGTCGAGTCTATAACAGTGACAGATTTCAGATTCTGCACTAAGAGGAATGTGAATTAAAGCAAAAAAAAAGCAAACTTCACTGAGAAAGGATAAACATACAACTACTTTTGTAGTGTAAATCATGGTACAAGATGTTAAACACTTTTTCCTACCCACCTCCACACCAACTGTAAATAATGAATATTATACTATCAAATGCTTCAATTAATGTTTATTTGGTTAGCTTTGTTTTAAATAATAATACTTTACTTTTATGTTTTTCTTAATTCGAAGGTAAAAGAATAGTTTGTTTTTAAGACAATCCCAATTTATAACGAATCAATAAAAGAATTACTTGAAACTAAATCCACAGTAATTTACAGAAAGTGTCTACGAAATATATGAGAAATGAATATCAGTCCAGTCCCTGCTAGAACACTGTTTCACTCAGAGAGGCAAAATATGTAATAGTAAGCAGTTTTTAGCAATTACTACTATTGTATTAATTGCTCTGTGTCTCATTTTTTATTTTAGTACATTGCAACTGTATTGTTATAAATTAATTTGATGTCTCTTTGGAAGTGATTGTGATGTGTTTTTAATTAGCTGTGTTATAATGTTATTTACCTTTATGTTGTAAAATTCTATACTTACCTTTTTTATTTGCGTATTGATATGACGTAGTTTGCAACTTATTTTGTATTTATTTTCTGTTGATTGATTTTTGTATTGGCTCCTTACTACTAAAACTGTATTTTACAACAATATAAATTTATGTTTGCTTTCTGCTCATTTTGATTTTTGTATAAGCAAGGAACCCAAAACAGGTTTTTGTAGGTGTACTAAATTATTCACCATTCACTTATTTGTTGTTTGTTAGTGTATGTTATCTTTATATGTTTAATAGGTACTAATTTATAGCATGTGATACTTGTAAATTTATTTACACTCTTTTAGTGAATAAAGATTTAGTATTATTATAGGTTGTGATTTTCAATTTAACACACAATGTTATCAACCTCAAAAGGATTTCTCATTAGATTAACTATACATTTTGCGTTAAAATATTGTGATATAGAAACTTTAGTTGGGCTCAAAGATTTACAGGAAATTCAAAATTTTATAGGTAAAAACAACACACCAGTTCTGGTTTTATTTTACAAAACAAAACAAAAAAGCAGTAAAATGAACAAAGAATGTTTGCTTAATAATTTTGGTATTTATGGTAGTTCAAGTGTTTCCGTAATCAGTCTTATTGACAAAACAATGAAAGTAATATAACTCATATAACATACAGGAATTGAATATGTAGATTATTTTATTGAAGACTATCACTCACCAAAAGCCATGACGCCAATAGCAGGGATAACTCCAGAGTTATAAAACTGAAATGCATCCTCTGTTGGAGGTCTGGAAAACAACAAGTTATCTTTTTAAAGATGGTACTCTTAATGAAAGATTCAATTGTTAATACACCTAATTAAAAGAGAACTTCAAGAATAATCCTTATTTATAATATAAAGTCAAATCGACTTACAAGCTGAAGAATGTAAAGAACCTCAACAAGACAGCTGTAAGAATGAAGACTACAAAGAAGAGAGACACCAATGAAGCCCTCGCCAACCGAGCCATATCTTTCTGAAAATATATATAACACTCAATATTATAGGTAACTTCCTCAAAATATGTAACAATTAGTCTGATATTTAGCTAAATTTGGATTTATTGTAAATGGAAAAAATAAACTTGAATATTTCTACATCAACAGGACACACTTTTTGGTGATATGAAAATACAACTTTTATTTCTGATGGGGGTTAAACTTTCTGAAAAATATCCTATAGTTTAATCTAAAAAGGTAAAGTATTTTTCTCATTTAGTTCACCTTTTCCTAAATTCTTTGTTTGAAGTTTATTTTTGATGATGCAAGGATTGTGAAGGATACAGAACTTTTCCTTTTTCCCAAATATTCTAAATTTGATATTGTATCAAATTGAAATATTGATCTAAAGTATGTACAACATGAATAAAGTTAGATCTCTGATTTGTATCGAAACCCAGGAATTTCTGTTCCCAGCCCAGTGATGTTTCACAAAAGAGAGGTTTCTGTTTGGAAATGTTGAGTTGGTAAATGCCCAAATTTAGGTCTTATTAAAATAAAAGTATTCAAAAAAGTTCTTTATCTACCCAGATTGCAGGATTCAAGTCTGTAACAGCATCAGATTTCAGATGCTGCATCAAGAGGAAGGTGAACTGGAACTAAACTCAACATTCATATTAAATCAACCCTTCCCACCGTGGCTACGTTGGGTTCAAGAGTAACTTGTCAGGAATTGAATTAACACTCTGAGTGTTGTGGCTATTTCTTACGCATTGACCTATTATTTGTAGATTTGCATACTTTTAAAAGAAAAACTGTTGTAAAAAATCTATCCAACTAATTTTTTATATTTGTTTAGTTGTTATGTAATGTTGGTTTCTACAAGAAAAGTAAAGATGATGTTGTGAGAGCTAAACTAAATTTTTCTTGAAAATGCGAGTGTTCTAAAGAGTCATTGTAAAATAACTATTTAATTTATTTTTACAGAAACCTTAATTTCAAAGAAAAAGTCCACAAAAAATGGGAGATATATTGCTAAAAATAATGCAAATAACACTTAGTTACTTGGAAACAAGACAGACTAATTAACAACAATATTTTGTCTTTGTAAAACTCAGTCACATATTGTAATACAACAAATGGAATAACACTAATAAGAATTCACAGCTGTTAGTATTACATTGTACCAAAATATACAACTACCAGTACTTAAAAAAAACAAACACAGTATGGACTATACTTTGTTCAACCACTCAGTCAGCTAACAGAGAAGAAAACAGTTGTAATTATAAAGCTGTTTACAGACTAAGGAAGAGAAAAAATGAAGTAACACATATTAATTGAAGTTTAAAACCAATTGAATTTGGCATTTTTTGTTAAATGCCTCAAGTAACATTGCACTATATAAAATATAATCAAAATCGAAAACATCAAAATTAGTAACATTTTTTGCACTTTATGTGGAGTAAAAATTAGCAACGTTGAGCCTGAGTCAAATTTTGTTTTGTGAGAAATATGGTTTTACACTACTTTTCTATAAACAGAAGGTGAGACTTACCTGCAGACAAAGAGGGATGACTACAGTGAATGCACAGAGCAGCACGACAAAGTCTCTGCGAGCCAGGAGAGCCGTTGGAGACAGTCCAAACATCCGCACCAGTACCTTAGTGACAGTGTCTCCTACCACAACATTGTAGCTGACCATGGCTGTATCAGAGGGGGTGACTTAAGTCAATGCACAGAGCAGCACGACAAAGTTACTTTACTTATTACTTTACTAGCTTTTTCAACATTAATGCCCATTCATTTATGTTAGATAAGCAAGATTTAGCTGTACTTTTATAGTCTATTAATTTGCTATTTAACTCTAATATGTTTTCTCTTATGCAATCTTTTCACACAGCAAAATACTTATACCTACCAATAAACGGATACATGAACTGCAATGTTGATAGGAGATAGAAGCCTGTAGAGCCGAACGCAGCAGCCATGATGCCAGAGTAGGAGAAAGTCCCGCTGACGTGAGCCGATTGAACCATCAGTCTCAGGGAATAGTCTGTGACCCAGGCGACCAGGGCCAGCAGCAATATTCCTAACCCGAACCCTGCCTGCTGGAAGGCATAAGGGATACCTGCAAGAGGGAAGCCATTGTAGCAGAGCTATATTTCAAACATAAACAACATAGATACACATCTTTTGTAATATCAACAATACAAGAAAAATATTAAGAAAATCACTTATTACAAACCTAAATTTTGTTTTTTTTTTAATTTGAAATACAAAAATTTTATGATTTTAATTGATTTTTATCCACCTTTTCTGCCATTTCCTACATAAATAGGAACTTATATAAGTTTCAAGAAATTATGTACCTGTATAACTGAGTTTTGAATAATATTATTGAAACTGCACTCTTATTTATAAGTCGACTCATATACTTTTCACACAACCTAGCGTATAGCAAACTGTGGATACGTGCATTTTGTTGTAAATTGTATTGTTTTTGATTGGAGACTAAGTACAATGCCATGTCAACAATTAGTAACAGAATAATAAATATTAGAAAAGCTGATCTAGTCCACTCTTGATACTTTACAGAATTACTTAAGAGCCAACCAAAGCGGCTCTAAGAACCCAAAGGGTTAAACAGACAGAGAGACGGACTGTCCATTGACCCCAAAATCAATAAGGTTCTTCTTTAGACCAAAAGGAACCTATATACCAAGTTTGAAATTTCTGGGACTTTTCTATCAAGACAGACGGACAGACTGACAGATAATATAGATTTATCCTTCTCAATTGTTGACTTCCAAACAATAGCATTCTTCCTTGAATCAATATGAATAGCTTCAGGTTTTTTTTTTTTTTTTTTTTTTTTTTTTTTTTTTTTTTTTTTTTTTTTTTTTTTTTACGTAGGGGGAATGCATTTGCGCACGGAGTGTGGGACTCCCTTGCGGACTACCCACTAAACCCCCTACGGGCCACGGAGAGCCCAGGCCGGAACCCTTTCGGATGACATCTTGCCTGGTCCGTGTGTTCTTATGTCTCAACCAGGACAAAACTACTTGTTTCGGAAGCTAGTGGTCAGCCAGGCATCCGTCTTCACGCTTCTGATGAAGGATCGCATGTACGTGAGTGGTGACTGCATTCCAGGCGTCCTCATTCTGCAGCATCATCTCCACAATGGTCCTCTGCCGTAACATCACCAACTGTGGTGGCGAGCGTTTGCCTGGCCCTCGGTGAAGCGCCCGCAAGCGAAGAAGGTGTGATGAACATCATCATCTTCCTCCGGGCAGTAAGCACACCGAGGCGGACCTGACTTTTTCCCATCCTGTAGAGGTACTTCCTAAAGTAACCGTGCCCCGTCAGGAACTGACACAGGTAGAAATCTATCTCCCCGTGGCCACGATCTATCCAGGATTGAAGCTCTCGAATGAGACGGAAGGTCCAGCGGCCGTCCAATCCTTCCGTCCACCTCCGCTGCCAAACCTGCAGAGTCTCCGCCCTGGCAGCAGCCAAGGCATCCTTTCTACCCCGCTCGGCAGCCTCCCGGAAGACGGTTCTGTCTCTCGATGGCCAGCAGGTCAATAGGAATCACCCCAGCCACGACCGCCACGGCTGAACCGGAAAACGGTGCGATAGGCGCAGGCGACCCTAAGTGCCGCTCTTCTCTGTACCGATAACAGCTTTTGACTGTATCGCCTTATCCTCATGACACCCGCCCAAACCTCTGCGCCATACAGAAGGGTTGAGTTTACAGTAGACATGAGGACGGCGTCTCTTACTTGACCTAGGGCTTCCTACGTTAGCCATCAGCCTGCGAGAGACATAACCACCTTAGAGGCTTTGTCACACACCGCCTGAATGTGCTCCCAATTACCGAAGACGGCAGTCGAGTAACACACCCAGGTACTTCGCCGCAGTCCTTGTCCGAACCTCGACACCCCCCACATTCATAGAGATCAGAGTGGGGATTTCTCCGTCGAGTGAGCATAAACGATTTCGGTCTTGGAGACCGCCAGCTCAAGTCCATGGCTCGTCATCCAGGCATTGACCCGAATCATTACCTGATTAAGGCCCCATCACCATCTATGGTGGCAGCAGCCTCTACCACGGCTGGGAAAAGAGCGGCCGGAAGTCCCCCTGAACATCCAAGGGAGGAAAAGCGGCAGAGAGACGCCGGAGAGCCTGCTTCTGTCAACGAGACAGAAGAGAGCGAGTTTCGCCCGGTAGTCTCTAAAAAGGAAAAAAAGGAAAGCGAAGGCCGTAGATAAGAGCGGGAAGAGGCAAGACCTACCTCCACCTCCTCCCCCCACAAGTAAAGAAGCCGGAGAAACTCCCGCGTTCCAGGCCTGGGGGAGGCAGGTGGTGATTGTCAAGCCTAAAGCTGGCAAGTCATACGCCGAGATTCTTGGTGCAATGAGGGCTGGAGTTACTCCCGAAGAGTCAGGCACCGTGGTACGCCACATAAGGAAGACTGTCACGGGAGGAGTATTACTGGAAATCGCAAAATGCGACGACAGAAGGAAACTCCAGGAGGCGATACAGAAGGCGGTGGGCGACAGGGGCGATGTTCGCTCCATTGTTCCTAAGGCAAGGCTAGAGATCCTAGATCTGGATGCCTTGACCACCGAAGCCCGACATCTCGGACGCCCTAAGCAGGGAGTTTCCTGTCCTTGGTGGCGAAATTAGGGTTACCTCTTCAAGCCTAACCGGCAAGAACAGAGGAAGGCCGTGGTTGAGCTGCTCGAGAGTGACTCCTTGACAGTACTCCAAAAGGGGAAGATCAAGGTCGGGTGGGTCGTCTGCCGGATTCGGGGCCGTGTGGAGGTGGACAGATGCTTCCGCTGTCTCGGCTACGGTCACACTAGGAGGAACTGTTCCGGACCGGATAGGAGCAGTAACTGCTGGAAAATGCGGCAGCGCCGAACACAAGGCGGCGGTTTGCACGGGGGCTCCTTCTTGCGTCTTATGTACCGGAAAACCCTGGATCAAAGACAGATCATGTTCCAGGATCAGGTGCCTGCGGGGTTTTCAAGAAAGCCCTGGACGACAGGAAAGCCCGTGCTAGGCCACGAAAAATGATCCGATTTATCCAGGCCAATCTGCAGAGATGTCACGCTGCGGACGCAATCCTTGAACAGCTGGCCTGTGAGACCAAAGCCCAGATAGTGATCGTCAGTGAACCCGTCCGAACCAAAACCAGCTCATCTTGGTTTTACGATGGACTCGGCACTGCGGCTGTTTGGATCGCAGACAGTCGTGGGGTCCGCGTACTGAGTCATGGTTCCGGTGACGGTTATGTCTGGGTTAAGTTGAACAGCGTTACCATTTACAGTGTGTACCTCTCCCCCAATTACTCCGCGCGAGAGTACCTGGAAAGGTTGGAAAGCGCTGGAAGACAGTCTCCGAAGCGTCCCTGGGCGTGTTATAGTGGCGGGTGACTTCAACGCCCGTGCGGTCGAATGGGGTATGCCCGTGACTAACGTGAGGGGAAGACATATTTTTGGAGATGGTCTCGAGACTCGATTTGGAAGTCGCGAAATAGAGGGACAAGGCCGACCTTCCGAAGCACTCTCGGTGAGTCAATACCAGACATTACGATGGTATCGGCCGATTTGTTTCCTTTAGTAGCGGAATGGCGAGTGATGGACGTCTACATGCTAGTGACCACGAGTTCATCGCTTTCCATCTCATCGATAATCGGCTGCCGCGGCTAGCGAATACCCGAAACACTCTTGGGCTGGAATCTGGCTAAGCTGGACAGGGGAAAACTTGTCGAGCAGCTAGATCGTAGTATCGAGGCTGGTGTTCTGGGGTTTCCCGAGTCCACTGAAACAGCTGAGGTTGAGGCTTATATCGACTCTTCCATGAAACTGATAGAACACGCTTGCAATTCGTCAATGCCTCGGAAACGACCTTACCGGGGCCGTCGCCAAGCCTTCTGGTGGACGGACGAAATTGGCGAGCTCAGGAGAACTGCAACTAATGTGCAGACGTAGAGCGCAGCGAGCTCGAAACCGGCCTGAAGCTATAACTAGGTCGGCAGAGCACAAGGCTGCCTAAGAAAGCTCTGAGTGCAGCAATTCGTTTGAGCAAAGCACGATGCTGGCGTGAGCTCTGCCAGGAAGTGGACTCGGACCCTTGGGGAAGAGGATACATAACTTGTGCGAAAAAAAGCTAGGAGGAATAGGGAAAAAGCACGGAAATGCCTGCTGGAATGATTTCGACGATCGTGGAAGCTCTCTTCCCAAGTCACCCTGTAATGGCGGGAGGAGAGAGTAGCGAGACCGGTACCAGACGTTCCCATTTTTACGGAGCAGGAGCTTGTAGCGGCGGTGTCTACCATGCGACAAAACAAGAAGGCTCCGGGACCTGATGGCATTCCAGCTGAGGTTTTGAAGATTGTGGCGGCGAGTTATCCGCTCTTGCTGCTGAACATGTTTAATGCATGTTTGGTAGCGGGTGTGTTCCCGTCGCGCTGGAAGGTTGCTAGGTTGGCGCTGATCAGCAAAGGCAAAAGTGATCCGAACTCCCCGTCGGCATACAGGCCCACTTTGTATGCTTGACACCGCGGGGAAAGCTCTATGAAAGGTTGCTGAAACCAGGTTTGCTGTCGTCCATCGAAGCCGCCGGAGATCTCTCTCCCCGGCAGCATGGCTTTCGAAAGCGACACTCAACTCTGAACGCCATTTCAGAGGTGATCAGTGCCGTCCAGCAGGCCGAAACAGCCTGTCACCAGGCTCGGCCGATTGTGCTGTTGGTTACACTTGACGTAAAAAACGCGTTTAACTCTGCTCGGTGGGAGGACATGCTAGAGGCGTTGCAGCGGGACTTCAGTGTGCCCGACTATCTCCTGGTCCATTGTGCAGGACTACCTGAAGAAAACCGACGGCTATTGTATGAAACCAAAGACGGAAGGAGAACAAAAGAGGTCACTGCCGGTGCGGCTCAAGGGTCTATTCTCGGCCCAGACCTATGGAATGTTTCATACGATGGTTTGCTTCGCCTCGAGATGCCCCACGACGTCTACCTCGTGGGTTATGCTGATGACGTGGCTGCAGTCATCACGGCGAGGACGCCGGACTTGGCACAGTTACGCCTTAATCAGGTAATGATTCGGGGTCAATGCCTGGATGACGAGCCATGGACTTGAGCTGGCGGTCTCCAAGACCCGAAATCGTTATGCTCACTCGACGGAGAATCCCCACTCTGATCTCTATGAATGTGGGGGGTGTCGAGGTTCGGACAAGGACTGCGGCGAAGTACCTGGGTGTGTTACTCGACTGCCGTCTTCGGTATTGGGAGCACATTCAGGCGGTGTGTGACAAAGCCTCTAAGGTGGTTATGTCTCTCGGCAGGCTGATGGCTAACGTAGGAAGCCCTAGGTCAAGTAAGAGACGCCTCTGGTGATGTTACGGCAGAGAGACCATTGTGGAGATGATGCTGCAGAATGAGGACGCCTGGAATGCAGTCACCACTCACGTACATGCGATCCTTCAATCAGAAGCGTGAAGACGGATGCCTGGCTGACCACTAGCTTCCGAAACAAGTAGTTTTGTCCTGGTTGAGACATAAGACACACGGACCAGGCAAGATGTCATCCGAAAGGGTTCCGGCCTGGGCTCTCCGTGGCCCGTAGGGGGTTTAGTGGGTAGTCCGCCAAGGGAGTCCCACACTCCGTGCGCAAATGCATTCCCCCTACGTAAAAAAAAAAAAAAAAAAAAAAAAAAAAAAAAAAAAAAAAAAAAAAAAAAAAAAAAAAGGCGTAACTGTGCCAAGTCCGGCGTCCTCGCCGTGATGACTGCAGCCACGTCATCAGCATAACCCACGAGGTAGACGTCGTGGGGCATCTCGAGGCGAAGCAAACCATCGTATGAAACATTCCATAGGTCTGGGGCCGAGAATAGACCCTTGAGCCGCACCGGCAGTGACCTCTTTTGTTCTCCTTCCGTCTTTGGTTTCATACAATAGCCGTCGGTTCTTCAGGTAGTCCTGCACAAATGACCAAGGAGATAGTCGGGCACACTGAAGTCCCGCTGCAACGCCTCTAGCATGTCCTCCCACCGAGCAGAGTTAAACGCGTTTTTTACGTCAAGTGTAACCAACAGCACAATCGGCCGAGCCTGGTGAACAGGCTGTTTCGGCCTGCTGGACGGCACTGATCACCTCTGAAATGGCGTTCAGAGTTGAGTGTCGCTTTCGAAAGCCATGCTGCCGGGGAGAGAGATCTCCGGCGGCTTCGATGGACGACAGCAACCTGGGTTTCAGCAACCTTTCATAGAGCTTCCCCGCGGTGTCAAGCATACAAAGTGGCCTGTATGCCGACGGGGAGTTCGGATCACTTTTGCCTTTGCTGATCAGCGCCAACCTAGCAACCTTCCAGCGCGACGGGAACACACCCGCTACCAAACATGCATTAAACATGTTCAGCAGCAAGAGCGGATAACTCGCCGCCACAATCTTCAAAACCTCAGCTGGAATGCCATCAGGTCCGGAGCCTTCTTGTTTCGCATGGTAGACACCGCCGCTACAAGCTCCTGCTCCGTAAAAATGGGAACGTCTGGTACCGGTCCTCGCTACTCTCTCCTCCCGCCTTACAGGGTGACTTGGGAAGAGAGCTTCCACGATCGTCGAAATCATTCCAGCAGGCATTTCCGTGCTTTTCCCTATTCCTCCTAGCTTTTTTTCGCACAAGGTTTGTATCCTCTTCCCCAAGGGTCCGAGTCCACTTCCTGGCAGAGCTCACGCCAGCATCGTGCTTTGCTCAAACGAATTGCTGCACTCAGAGCTTTCTTAGCAGCCTTGTGCTCTGCCCGACCTAGTTATAGCTTCAGGCCGGTTTCGAGCTCGCTGCGCTCTACGTCTGCACATTAGTGCAGTTCTCCTGAGCTCGCCAATTTCGTCCGTCCCACCAGAAGGCTTGGTCGACGGCCCCGGTAAGGTCGTTTCCGAGGCATTGACGAATTGCAAGCGTGTTCTATCAGTTTTCATGGAAGAGTCGATATAAGCCTCAACCTCAGCTGTTTCAGTGGACTCGGGAAACCCCAGAACACCAGCCTCGATACTACGATCTAGCTGCTCGACAAAGTTTTCCCCTGTCCAGCTTAGCCAGATTCCAGCCAAGAGTGTTTCGGGTATTCGCTAGCCGCGGCAGCCGATTATCGATGAGATGGAAAGCGATGAACTCGTGGTCACTAGCAGTGTAGACGTCCATCACTCGCCATTCCGCTACTAAAGGAAACAAATCGGCCGATACCATCGTAATGTTCTGGTATTGACTCACCGAGAGTGCTTCGGAAGGTCGGCCTTGTCCCTCTATTCGCGACTTCCAAATCGAGTCTCGAGACCATCTCCAAAATATGTCTTCCCCTCACGTTAGTCACGGGCATACCCCATTCGACCGCACGGGCGTTGAAGTCACCGCCACTATAACACGCCCAGGGACGCTTCGGAGACTGTCTTCCAGCGCTTCCAACCTTTCCAGGTACTCTCGCGCGGAGTAATTGGGGGAGAGGTACACACTGTAAATGGTAACGCTGTTCAAAACTTAACCCAGACATAACCGTCCACCGGAACCATGACTCAGTACGCGGACCCCACGACTGTCTGCGATCCAAACAGCCGCAGTGCCGAGTCCATCGTAAAACCAAGATGAGCTGGTTTTGGTTCGGACGGGTTCACTGACGATCACTATCTGGGCTTTGGTCTCACAGGCCAGCTGTTCAAGGATTGCGTCCGCAGCGTGACATCTCTGCAGATTGGCCTGGATAAATCGGATCATTTTCGTGGCCTAGCACGGGCTTTCCTGTCGTCCAGGGCTTTCTTGAAAACCCCGCAGGCACCTGATCCTGGAACATGATCTGTCTTTGATCCAGGGTTTCCGGTACATAAGACGCAAGAAGGAGCCCCGTGCAAACCGCCGCCTTGTGTTCGGCGCTGCCGCATTTCCAGCAGTTACTGCTCCTATTCCGGTCCGGAACAGTTCCTCCTAGTGTGACCGTAGCCGAGACAGCGGAAGCATCTGTCCACCTCCACACGGCCCCGAATCCGGCAGACGACCCACCCGACCTTGATCTTCCCCTTTTGGAGTACTGTCAAGGAGTCACTCTCGAGCAGCTCAACCACGGCCTTCCTCTGTTCTTGCCGGTTAGGCTTGAAGAGGGTAACCCTAATTTCGCCACCAAGGACAGGAAACTCCCTGCTTAGGGCGTCCGAGATGTCGGCTTCGGTGGTCAAGGCATCCAGATCTAGGATCTCTAGCCTTGCCTTAGGAACAATGGAGCGAACATCGCCCCTGTCGCCCACCGCCTTCTGTATCGCCTCCTGGAGTTTCCTTCTGTCGTCGCATTTTGCGATTTCCAGTAATACTCCTCCCGTGACAGTCTTCCTTATGTGGCGTACCACGGTGCCTGACTCTTCGGGAGTAACTCCAGCCCTCATTGCACCAAGAATCTCGGCGTATGACTTGCCAGCTTTAGGCTTGACAATCACCACTGCCTCCCAGGCCTGGAACGCGGGAGTTTCTCCGGCTTCTTTACTTGTGGGGGAGGAGGTGGAGGTAGGTCTTGCCTCTTCCCGCTCTTATCTACGGCCTTCGCTTTCCTTTTTTTCTTTTTAGAGACTACCGGGCGAAACTCGCTCTCTTCTGTCTCGTTGACAGAAGCAGGCTCTCCGGCGTCTCTTCTGCCGCTTTTCCTCCCTTGGATGTTCAGGGGGACTTCCGGCCGCTCTTTTCCCAGCCGTGGTAGAGGCTGCTGCCACCATAGATGGTGATGGGGCCTGAGTCTCTTTTCGCAACTTTCTCTCTGCAGTCTCTCCATCGATATCTTCCAGACCTGCCAAAATGTACCGATCAGATCTAGAGACGACTCCAGGAGAGACCATGCCGTTCCTGACTGCCGTGCTTAGGCTCTTTTGTCTCGACGTAGCTGCTCGCATGTCGAGAAGGGACGTCTTTCATCCTCTTTACCTCGTGAAGATGGTGTCCGCCGCATACTCCATGTTCTTCCCATCGGGGGAAGCCAAGGGAAAAAAATATTTCCTGACTTCTGACTGGTGTCTCCTCCGACTGAAACTCATCAGAGACAACCGGTGTACCCGTGTCTTGTGAGGCACAGGAAGCCATGGCCTGCAGAGATGCCGAAGTCGGAGTCTCGCTATGAGGTCGCGAAGGAGGGGACCTTAATAAACGACTACTCTTAGCAAACGGGTCTGCAGTACACGAAGGGAGAGGGGGGGGAATTCCTTCTCCAACCTTTCTGTATCGTTGTCGATGGGTTTTTGCAATTCCATACTTTAGGTTTACCAGCGCATCGTGCGACAAGGGCGGCCCGGAAAAATCGGGAACGGGTGTACCCTCGAGGACTGAGGCCTCTACCCCAGTTCCCTGGGGCCCGACCTCCGTTACTCCCAGCACCGGAAACCAGACGTGCCGGGGGGCCCGACCGTAGCAATGCAGAGTCCGACCTCTGCATCCATGGCGCACTTCCTGACTAGGGCCCGAAGGGGCTGGCTCCTGGCGTCATACGGAGAAAACACCATCGGCAGTGCAAAGCACACATCAGTCCCTGCGACAATTCAGGGACACTCCCCGGGTTCTCCGGTATGCGCCGGTCGAAAAGAAGGAGGAAGTGACACCCACGTGGGGTCGAAGAAAAGAAGAGGTGGGTGAGATTTGCCCAGAAAAGATAAAAGATGTAGAGCTAAGATCCGAAAGAGAGAAGAAAGACCTTAGCTCTAGAAGGACTGTGAGGAGAGTCTCACAGCTAGGCTCAGGTAGCCCCGGGGTCGCCAGCCTCCCCGAAGAAAGGGGAGGCCTCCCGTGTAGTCGAAAGCCGACTACCCCTGAGGGGGAATAGCTTCAGGTAATTTAACAATTATTTATGTGTCTGACGATTGGTTTAAAGTTTATAAAGCCTAGAAAATAAGAAAAAATTTCAATTTTTAACCCATTCGATACCCTGCAATTTCAATCTCCACCAAAAACTATTGCTAACAATCAATTCTTCTAGGGGAAATTTCTTTACCATTTCCAAGAAAAACCAAGTTGTGTGTTTACACAATGCAACTGGCTCCCAGTTCCTGGTCTATAACAAATAATACAATTCAGAGGTGCCCACTTCTTATTAAATTGTTGGAACGATTAATTCTGAACATTTTCCTGCAATTTCCTGAAGAAGATCATTCTCCTCCAGACTTCCAGCGCAGTATCAGAGGAAGATAGTGTTAGCTATTTTTTTCCGAGTATCATCCCATTAATAATCCTTATTCAACAGTATATCTGAGTATTGAACTCAAAATTTTCTTTTGATAATATTTACCACTTGATAATTAATGATATTAACCACTTTGATAATTATTCAATCCCGCTTTGAAGCCTTGAGATGCCATTATGGCAGAAGAAAATATCTTTTTTCTTAACAGAATTTCTCCACTTATACATCATCAGAATGGATAACTGTTTCTAGTACATTTAAGATGTACATTTGACCACATTGACACTCTCTCTAGGAGACTGAATTCATGCTGTAAAGTAACAATAAAAATAGCCAACCATACACTATTTGAATCAAACCTAAGGTATGGCCTAATAGTCTGGAGGGAGGAGACAACAGGAGGAAACATCAACTGAATGCTGCTGCTTCAAAACAGAGCCATCAGAATAATATCAGAGCTAAACCCTATAGAGAGCTGCAGAGATTTTTTCCAACCCTAGACATTTTAACAATGGTTGGCTTATACATAAAGGATGTAATCATGTATGCCAACAAGGAACTCCTACAACGAAAGCTACAATATATATAGACATAATACTTGCCACACATAAAATTTCCACCTACCTCTTCACCATACCACACAATATGAAAAGAAACGATATTACATGGGCAGAAAGATATTCAACTATCTACCAGAATTCAAGGAGACTACTAGGGAAGAAGCGGAAGACAGCCCTGATGAGATTGCTGACTCGCTGACCATTCTACTCCCTAGAGGAATTTTGAACTGGAGAAGAGAAACAAACACAACTTGACTTTGTATTTATAATTTAAGAATCATGAAACATGTACATTTCTCAAAGAAATTGTAATAAAGACTATTGACTGTTGACTATTAAAGAAGCTCAACATTTTAATATATCATAAAAAGTTACTTTCAAATAGTGGGAACATTCAAAGATGACATTAGTGAACAGAATAATTTGTAACTCTACATGGCATGAACAGAATGAAATTCAAACATTGGATAGTGGCAACAAATTTAAACAAGTATTTCCCAGTGTTGCCAGCAAAGCTCTTGGAACTTGTTCAGTGACTTTTTAGTAAAAAAGTGAGTTTAATGTTACAGCATTAGTTAAAAACAAACACAGATTCTTGTACATATATCAGATCATCCATCATATAGGATTCAAGTGAAATAGGGTTGCACATTTCTTTAATATTACAAGAACAATTTGATAATGTTCAACAGGAATTTTATTTTGACGTGACAACGTCTTAAATTAGGTTGCGGCTCGGAGTCACTCATGAAAAAGTGTAACGCCCGGTAACGTTACGATGCCCGTCCAGTGGGTCCGCCGCACGGGATCCGCACGGGATAAAGCAGATAACTGTGGGTCCGCCGCACGGGATAAAGCAGATAACTATGTTTATTCGTGAAAATGTGGAGTGCTTAGATTCGTCATTTACAACAACTACAACAATAAAGGTAAATAATTGTACACTGATATTTCATTATCGTAAACTATGATTGATTGATTAATTGTTAGATTGAAACAAAAGTTGAGAAACTGAGTTTATAGGTTATGTCATACTATTGACAAATGTTGATAGTGTTAAGTAAATTATTAGTTTAAATCACTCTGCAATCAATCGTAATTCAGTCGATTGAGAAGAAACAGCGCGTATTGCTAGTCAAACATTTAAAATAACAAATTATAACCTCTAACCAGTCATAACAGTGCGACCAAACAAACGAACTAAACCGACCAATCACCACGCGCGGAGTTAGAATTTAACTGTGTTTAGCAAGAATTTCAAATTCCAATTTTAGTAAATGTTTTATTCAACTTTACCATTTACAATAACAAATTTTAATTAATTTCAAATTATGTACAATGTTTTTTTTTTTTTTTGTAATATGCTCTTGGTGATATGGTGGTCTAATGTGTACAGACTAGTAGAATGATGCCCACAGCAAATGCACAAAGAGAGTGGGAGGGAAGGGGGTCCAAGAAACAAATTTGTATAAATTTCTCCACTTTTTTAACATGTGATAGATATTATCAAACCAGTAAGACTTTTTAAAATGAAAATTAAATAAAATTCAAATACAGTAAAATGTAGAAATCTTATACAAAAGTTAGAAAATAAGTGTAAAATGTTAAATAGATATGAATAATTGATATATGCTACGGTACTCAGAATTACAGACAACTCACCGATAATTCCACTGCCTACAATGGAATTAATATAGTTGAAACTTGCTTGTTTGAGCCCTGTCTTCTCCCTGCTATCCAGCTGGTCAAAGAAAGAGAAATAAAAGAGTATTAGTATTTTTTTATAAATACTTGTACTCTTTGCACCAATAAGTGGTGTTTATTTTAGTGCTTAAACAATGTTAATTTTAAAGCAGTTATACTAAATTATCAGTGATGAATTGTACTATATTTACTGAGTGAAGTGTATTTTACCTGGAGCACAGTTAAATATAACTTATTTTTACTGCAGACTACATAATATTTTGATTATTTAAACACTCATTATTTTCTCTACTATAGCACATGTTTTTCAACCACTCATAAATAGCCTTTTTTAAGTGTAAATAGCACATAACAAATCACTTTCATGATATAACAGTTATTTTATATATGTGGGATTTAAGACTTTGACAGTTTGGAATTTATAGAACAAAAGAAAAATTAATTAAAATTGTAAATAACTGGTGCATTTGTCTGACTGGAGCAGTTATTTCCTGTTCAGTACTGCCAACCCCCCACCATTTACCTGCACTACTCAGCTTGTACTCTGCCAGCTGCTTGTCCACTTATCAGTTGCCTAATTGATAGCAGCAGTTTGTTCACATTATCAGCTGTCAAGTCCATCTGCTGTACAACTTGTCTGCTTACAGTGTAAACAGTTGATGGTTAAACTCCCACAACTGACATAATATCTTTTTGCATGAATTAATAATTTGTGAACAATTATACAATGACTTATTAATTGAATTTTATATTTTTTTGACAATCCAATATAAATTCTAATTTTACACATACACAAAGTATTTATCTACTCATTTTATTCTAGTGTAATCTTAATGTGATTTATCTTAAGAATGATTTCTCTTGAAATGGCACTGGCTTCTGAGGAAGTTGAACATTTAGCAATTGAGCTTTATGGAGAATTTAACAAGATTACAGAGGAATGCGATCCACTCATGTTCAACAATGTATTTAAATTATTGACAAATATGCTTCAAAGCTTTGACAAAAGCGTTATTGAAAATAAATCACTTCAAGAAACACTGTCATTATTGGATTTAGAAAAGGAAGACATTCTTTCAAGTTTAAATGAAACCAAGAAAAATTGCAGCAAAAAAGATGAAAAAATTTGGAAATTACAGGAAGAAGTTGACATATTAAGGCTGGACTCTAAAGAGAAAATTTGGAAGAACGAAATAGAACGGATATCTAAACAAAGAGCAAATGCAGAAGAACAACTTATACAAAAAAAGAAGAAACTTGAAAATATATTAGAAGAAAATAAATTAAAAGAAATGAAATGCCAAAATCTTGAACACCTTTATTCAGAATTAATGCTAGATCATAGGAACCTAATTGAAGTAACCAAACTACTTGAAGAGGACTTAAAATCCCTCTCTAATACCCATAAAGAAAATTCATCTGGACGAATCAGGGAAAACATTCTGTGAAGTAATCAGAAAAGGTAAACATATTAATACAAAGTCTTTGAATGAGTGGCCAACCCTCCCAAATACTTCTATCACACTTTCAAACAAATATGACATTTTATCAGGGCTGATAACAGATGAACCTTTGCAAAACCAGACTGAAATCAACACACTAAACAGTGACTACAAGAATGAAAGTAAATTAAAGCAGAAAAGGCCTATTATTAAATCTAAAACATACACAAAACAAGAAACAATTAAAAAACAGTTTTATACCCAAAAAAAATCCAAATTTTTGCTGACAGTCATGGTAAAAATCTGTATGACGCAGTGCAAACCACTAGTACCAGATTCTGAGGTTTTTGTCAATGCCTGTCCTGGAGCCCCAATAACCCACATACTGCAGAACACTAACGCAATGTGTACAGACCTCACAGACCAGGACGTGGTTGTAATAATCGGAGGGGCTAATGATATGAGCCGTGTTACCTACAGAAACCGTCGAGCTGCACAAGTAATTCCAGGTCAAATACATCGGTTTTGTCAGCAAAATAACCATACCAACTTTATTTTTGTACCATTGTTTCAAAGACACGACCTGGAGAAAAAAACATTTCATTAACAAAGAAATTGCAATTTTAAACGGTAAACTGGAGGAAATGGAGAGCTTCAATGTTATTGATGGGACTGAACTGAGAGGACAGCATTTTACTCGCCATGGAATGCATTCTGAACAAGATGGGAAAAAAATTGCTTGGCAGGAAGATAGTTCAGGCTATTGGTAGAACTTCAGCGACATCAAAGTCTGATCCTGACCTCTGCGTGAGAAATACCTACTCAAGAGCAAACCACCAGCCCATCTGTGATAGAGGTCAGCCCAAGGATAAGCTTGGAGTCAACTCTGGAGGAGCAGTCCATCTCAGCAGTATTTCAACAGACATCACCAGTGAAGCTGACTACTGACCCTACCGTGACTGAGTCCCTACAGACACCACCACCTGGACACTCCACCAGCCCTCACCTGTCGGGAGACAATGGGACTTGTCTACAGTCTCCAAACTCAAGTGAAGCATAGCTCTTTTTCTATTTCTTCACCTTTTCAGGGTTTTGAAACGCCCAAAACAGACAAAAGAGTGGTGTCTCAACAATTAGTGGATGAATGTAAAAGAAATATTACAGTTAGAACCCCAAGGTAGAAACAGTTATTTTTTTAAGAAAAAAAGTACAAAATGTAAAAAAACCTTAGTTGAAAATAATGGAAAAACCCCTTGTCTGTTTGTTTCAAAATTTAACAACCTTTAACAATGAATCTAGTTCACTCATTGAATCAAACTTGCACATCGGTCTTAACATTTTACAAATTAATATCCAATGTCTCCGTAATAAATTATTAGAATTAGAAACACTTGTCTAAACTTAAGCATATAGATATTATAAGCATTTTGTGAGCACTGGTTACTAGAAGAGCAGATATCTTTTATTTACACCTCAGGGCTACAAAGCTGCAAGTATGGTGTGTCGCAAAGCCTCAAAAAATGGGGGTGCTGGTATTTTTATAAGAGATTCGCTTGAATATAGTGAACTAGACTAAGCAAATTTAATCTAGGAGCAAAAATTTAGAAATTTCAGGAATAAAATTGGCAATTTAGAAGTAGCAATAGTTTCTCTGTATAGATCACCTTGTGGTAATATGGACTTATTTTTTGATAACTTTTGAACAAGCTATTAAAAAGGTTTTGCAGCATACCTCTAAGTTAGTCATTGGAGGTGACTTCAATATAACATTCCATAAAAACCACTGACACAGTGACAACCACCTTTGTAAAACATCTTACGCTCTCTTAACTTGGTAGCTATAAATAAGGCTCCTACAAGAAATGATTCGTGTCTCGATAACATCCTCGTAAATTTTTCAAGGGATTGTTATGAATTAAAAGTTTTGAATGACTGCATTTCCGATCATAATCCTCTTCTATTAAATCTAAAACTTGATAGATCATGTAGACCAAATGAGACAGTCACATCCTCAAAAAAATGTATGCGTAAGCAAAATGAGACACAAATTAAATTGTTTGCAGAAAGTTTGGAGAGTGAAAGGTGGGAAATAATTGATACCTATAAAAGAAAAGAGATTGACATTGAAACTTTATTTAACAGTTTTCTAAAAACATATAACAATATTTGGTATTTATCATCTCCATTAGTTAAAATTGGTGTTAAAAGCAAGCAGACAAAGAAACTTTTGTGGTACAATGAAGATTTAAAAAGAGGTAGAGAAATAATGCTAGGTTATTTTGATGTTTTTAAGATTCTTTAGAAAAACTGGGTCTCAGCATATGGAAGCCGCATATAACCTTTATAAATTCTTCAAAAAAGAGTATAGAAAAAAGCTCAACCTAGCAAAAAGGGCTTGTTTTGAAAATCATATAAAGGGGAGCTAGTAATAAATGTAAGGCTGCCTGGGAGGTAATTTCACTCAGAAACACAAAACAACACAGGTGTGTGACACCAACAACACTTGATCCACACCTAACTAACCAGTATTTCATACAGTCGGTGGCAGGACATTCAAAACTAACATTGATAACACTGACATATTGGCAACCAACCTACTGGGTTAACACTTTAACTAACTGTGTACCTCAATTTACTTGGTCATTAATCACCCCAACTGATGTAACTGGGGTAGCTGCTAAATTGTCAAACTCTAAAACTTCCGACTTTTATGGTATATCTAATTATATTGTCAAGAACACAATAAAACACATCAGTTCACCATTAGCTTTCATCTTCAATCAATGCTTATTACATGGATATTTTCCTGATCTTCTAAAAATTTCCAAGGTATTGCCAGTCTACAAAAAAGGGGACAGATCTCTGCCCCAAAGCTATCGCCCAATTTCTATAGTCCCCATCTTATCAAAAGTTTTTGAATCTATAATGTATCATCAACTTAATCAACATTTTGAGTCCAATAATATAATCAGTAATAAACCAACATGGCTTTCGTACCAATAAATCTACAATTTCTGCCGTTACAGAAATAGTCGTTGAAGCACTTCATGCTTTTGAACAAAAGGAGGTCAGTTGCTTTAACACTCATTGATTTGAGTAAGGCGTTCGATTGCGTGAATCATGGCATCCTCCTCGACAAAACTTAAGATCTATGGTATATCAGAAAATTCCATTAATTATTGCAGTCATATCTATCGAATAGAGTACAATATGTTTCTGTTCAAGCTCAGCAGTCTACCACTCTTTCTGTGGCCACAGGTGTACCACAGGGTTCAGTTTTAGGACCATTCTTATTCATCATTTTTATAAATGATCTGCCCTCTAATGTGTTGTCTAACATTGTTATTTATGCTGATGACACCACTCTTTTTTCATCTAATAAGCAGTTGAATACTCTGAAAGAAAACATGGATGCATCTCACAGCTTGGCTTTAAATTGGTTCATTTCTAATAGACTGATATGTAATCAGGAGAAAACGCAAAATCTGCTTCTCAGCTTATTCTGAAAATTATGAAGATTCAATCTGTAAAATTGTTGGGTTTTCATCTTGACAGCAAGCTTAATTGGAAATCACACATTGACCATGTATGTAGAAAAATATCTAGAGTCTTTGTATCTAATGTGGAAACTGAGGGATTTTGTTAGCTGTGAATATTTGAGAGTGGCATATTTTGCCTTTTTTCAATCACACATTTCCTATGGCATTGTTTTGTGGGGTCACTCCAATGCTGTGAATGATATTCTTCTCATTCAAAAAAAAGTAGTTAGAACCATCAGTAGAAGCAGCTCTCTAGAACATTTGCAAACCACTTTTTATCAATCTCAAATTCATGACAGTTATTAACCTTTACATTTTTCATATACTAGTCTATACAAAATTACATATTACAGATTTCAATACCAGACAAGATTTTCATCAACACAATACCAGGGGTTAAAAACAAATTAGATCTCCCTCAGCACAGGCTAGTCAAAACCGGCAACTCTTTTAAATTCAATTGCATAACTTTTTATAATAAGCTGCCTGCATCTGCTACAATGAGTCCTTTCAATATTTTTAAACTAAAGATAAGTAACTGGCTCATATGCAATCCATTCTACACTTTAAAAGAATTTTTAGATTCTGACATAAATATCATTTTTGATTAGTTTTGATTTGTAGATTTCTGATTTTTCTATACTGTATTAGCTATAACGTAATTAACAAACCATGTGCACACTCTTCATAGATTATATTAAACCTGTTACTTGGTCATAAAATTAGTATAATTATAGTACAATATTGTAATAACTAATTTTGTTGTTGTAAATATCAGTGCTGTATATTTTGACGATGCCTATTTCATATTGTTGTGACCAATGGCTAATAAACTTCTTGATTCTTGATTCTTGATTCTTGCAAATTGATTCAATCCTAATTTGATTTCCTGTCTATTAAAACAAGGTTAAAATATTGCAGTAAGTTTTTGGTTGGGTTACTTTTTTCTATTTTTAATCACAACCCTTTCAAATAACTTTTCTGCAGGCAGGGAAGATGATATTTTTTAAATTATGAGAAATTGTAAGTATTTAAATTAGTAATTTGAACAATCTTAAATTAGGCATACTGATTTATAAAAAGAAGTTTATAAAAATCAATCCACGAAAAAAATGACTGCACCATCTTAAACACATGTTTTTATAAATAGTATTAATGATTGTTCCAAATGAAAAAATGTTGTCTCTGATGGATTTTATTATCAGCAAAAATTTTAAGATTATAAAGTAATAATAAAAATAGCTAAAGGAGGTTGTAGGGGGTGGGACACAGCCAAAAATGTGTTATTTAATGCTGACTATCTACAATGACTTGCAACTTACTTTCTCTGCCAGAAGTTGCCATTTATTCACTGCAGTAGCAATAATGCATCTTCTCACTTATATAGTACGAGACATAACATAGTGAGCCTGGGTTGTCACTAATAAACTGATATTCAATGCACCTAAGCCTGAGATATATTAATTAAACTTCGCAAACATACAAGATACTCATAGAAGATTAGTTTCTTGTGACAACATCAGTATTAATACTATCAATTTTGATATATTTATATTATTAATAAATAATAGAGCCAAACGTCCAGGCTTGCAATGATATGTCTTGTACTATCTTAGTACTAGTATGTTACAGGATCTCATGAGATTTTCATGCATTGTAGGGGCATGTTGCAAAATACAAAAAGAGCATCCTAAAGTTTGCTTTCCAAAATACAGGTTACTGATTAATGAGTATTATTTCAGATAGAATATAGATGTAAATAAATACAGCCTCAGGATCTTATGATGCATTAAAGTAAAATTAATAATTCAAGAATATTCCACTTAGAATTGTTTGAAAACAAAACCACATTTTGCCTTTTCAATAGTATACTAGTTGATTCATATTTGCAGGGGAAATAGTTCTTAAATTCCTTCTTTTAACATCTATTTATTTGTCCATTATATTTTTTACTAAATAATAAAATTAATATCTCTATAAACCCCAATTTGCTCCAATATTTCATTTTTAAATGTTACTTGATAAACTGGAAATTTCACTTAAATTGGTTAAGTTGCTATATATACTAATTATTTAATAAAATAACTGAATGGCAAATGGCTCATAAAAAGCATCTTTGGACATACCTTTATAGGAAAACGTTCCTAACATCTCCTAGCTACCAGCACTTTTCTACTTTTTGAATTTCATTGATCGTACTTTCCCTTTCCACAATTCCTAAAGAAAAACATGAATTACAAAGCAGTAATCGCATAATTACAACTTACCTCAAACAACTGGTCCGTGTCTCTGTCAACTCCATTTTGAGCAAAACTCTCTGAACTGGCCTTCAACAAACATTATAATATACAGATGAGTAAAGAAAATTAATTAACATCAACTTGGTGTAATTAAATTTGAGATACAAATATACTCATATTTTTAATCCTTGTATAAGCTACGACCAAGAAGATCTGACAAATAGTTATGAATAACTATCTCCCAAACTGTCTGTTGGTTTATCAATAAAGTAGTAGTTGTAGTAGTATTAGGGTTAAACTACAAATTCTCTTTAGTAAACTACAAAAACTCCCCCTCTGTCCATGAATTTTTGAAGCACATATTTTGAAAGACAACCAGCCAAAATAAATCAAAAATTTTAAGCTAAATGCCATATTATGCTGAAGGCACCTTGTTTACTACAACCTTACAATGCAAGAACTCTACACCCTCTGTAAAATACTTATATAAAAACCTATCCACATTTTACCTTTATGGATTAATTAGCAGTTATCCATGGCTTTGCACGCAATTTCCTGCTGAATAACAGGCACAGGTACATCACGAGCATCGTCTTTATATATCATACAAAGCACTCCTAAGCTAAGTGTTAGCCCCTAGGACATAGTCCAATCTCCATGTGGACGCAGCAGTCATCACACCAATGATGTTACGCCATTCCCTCAACGCCTTACTCCAAAACTCTTTATCGGTCATTCAACATTGATGTCCCCACCACTTCTGTTATGTTGTAACTTGTCTTCAAAATATTTTCTTTGCACGTTACATTTTTTTCAATGTAAGATTTCACATAGTCACTGTTGGTAATAGGCGGCATGTAAGTCGGTCCTCAATTTTCAAACAACGTGTTAACTTTTTGTAGTAAAGGCGTTTACTATTGAATGTGTCAGTGTTACAAAGTTCGGTTTTGAATACACATCATTCTGTTATTTTCATCAATGTTTATTCTGTCTCACTACCGGAGTGATAGATTCATGGAAACATAACTTAGGTTGATTTTTACTGAATATAATATTGCAGGAATAAAGTGGAAAAGGTTAACACGTTCATGACGATGTGTACCACATCAGGTACATGCGATCTTTCACAACTGTCATCATGTACCCGATGAGGTATTCGCTGGGCTTTCTTAAAGCACGTTTTGCGCCCGATGGAGTACATGTTGCTTTACATTTCCTTATTGGTTTTTATTTCCAAACCATTTTTTATTTCCCACACAATTGTTTAATTATAAGGTGAAATCAATTTTTTAGATACCCCTTGGGGTACATGGAGAAACATTGAAAAAACTTACTGACATAATTTTTTGTGTGCCGAATTGTGAAGCCTACATACATTTCTCATTATACTTAGGCGTTTAACGTAAAAAAAGATAACAGTTTTTTGCCATTATTGGAAAATTTTACTTGGTCAAAACTAATATAATGAGCAACCATAATGACAGAAGCATTAGGCTGCTGAAAGTAGGAGGTCAAGAAAAAATACTACAAATAAGTGTTATTTCAAGAAAAAACGTGTTAGATTTTCTTTAGAAGTAATTGAACAGATCTCGTGGATTTAGTGCAGGCAGACGGACATACAGGTAATGGACTTGGTCTGCCACGTGGGTCCGAGGAAAATTAAGGACAGAAGAGCTGATTTGGATGTCTGCACATTGCTGAAACGCTAATGTCACATGTACTTTTCTTCTGTCTCATGGTTGTATCCTATCCACCTACCTCCTTCTTCCCAAATCTCCCTTCAGTAATATCTTGTCTAGATCAGTTTCAAGTTAAGATATGTTCAAGTGAACAGGTGTCTTGTCTTAACAACCATTTATTTGTCTTGTCAGAAATCACCTTTGATTTCCTATTTCAGGAAAAGAAATACATCAATGTTTTCATAGAAATTTTGAATTTGTATACAGCAACTAACATGAGGAAATTTATCTTGGAGTATATAATGGAAACTTAAATTTAACATTGATCTCAGCTAAATCAAATTAAAATCTTTTTCATTGCAAAAAAATCACAAAGATTATTGACAAATTCACATTTGCAGCTACAGCCAAATATGTCTCTAGTTTAAAATACTAGCTAAAAACTTTAATAAAATTAACTCTAAGTACAAATTCATATTGCAATACAGTATCTTTTATAGGAGTATAAAAATACTTAAAATAAATTTAATAAATAGTAACTTGATTGATTTAACTATTTTGACTCATTTTTTTGATTTTTTTGATTCATATTTTTTAATTAAACCTGTCCACCAAAAATCGACAGACAGGCAGCCAAAGCCTATAAAACTGACTTTTAAAATGTCCAAAATTAAAACTAGTGGCTCTAAATACCCCTGTGGTGCCTGTGACATCGGAGTCAAATACTCATCTATTAAGTGCACTGGCTCATGTCAACTATGGTACCATGGAGGCTGTGTTAACATTAAGGACAAACAACTAAAAAAACTAACAACCAAATGAAATTAAAAACTGGATGTGCAAGAAATGCCTTAACATTCCAAAATCACCTGTGAACCAATTATCTGAAAACACCCCATGCGACATCTTAGAGACGGAAGAAAGAAATAACACGAGCCTAAATATCCCTAAAATCCATGATACTGAAATAGAGGAAATTACAACCAAAGTAAAAAACTTTGAAAACCAAGAAAACGCTGACCTCGAAACATCGCTCACCTTAGCTGCAGAGGTAGGGAGTGCGCTACTTTGCTGAAAACCAGAAACTTAAACAAGACCTATACCAAACTAGCCTACAGAACTGTAAGCTAAATGCAAAAATCTTAGAACTAGAAAACAAAAAATGAACTAATCTATGAAGAACAAATAGCACAACTAGAAACTGAAAAGGAGCGCATTCTGAACAGAAATAACTTCTTGGAAAATCTGGCTTACGAACTGGAAAAGCAGCTAGTGAAAGAAAAAGAAATGCAAGAACAGCTGAAGAAGAACTTTGAAGAGCATGACAAAGAAAAAGAAGTAACAATTACCAAATTAGAAAAAAGGGCTCAAAAAATGCAACGCAAATCTCACTTTGAAAAGGGAAACACAATGGACAAATACACAATATCTGAAAAAATACTGAAAAACTCAGAAACACAGACAAGCAATAATGAAACGCCGGCCATGAATACAAACATGTATGTACTAACACAATTAGCCGAACTGAAATTACGACTTAATAAGCAGGAGAACCTGAGTGTTACAACACAAAAACAGGATATGACATTTAACAAAACTGAAGATATGACATTTGACAAAACTGACATTTGACAAAACTGAAGAACCTGAGAACAGCCACACTTCCGACTCCAATGACTTCCAGAACACCTAAACAAACAAAGCAAGGACAGGAAGAAGAATTTCCAATCCCACACAAAAAATCAAAGACACAGAAAACGAGAAATGTTTACAGCGCATCACACTGCAAATAACAAAAGTACAGATCGAACCAAGGCTTAAATACAGAGTCACATACAACAGACCACACCATTAAAAAGCTCCGAACCGAAAATTCTACACACGAAAATGAAACTTACAAAAATAATTTCAAAGTGACAATAGCCCCTCCTATCACAGCCACAAAACTCAACTCTGGTGAAACCATAGCTGACTTCTACTATAAGCAAACTAAAAAAATTAAAACTGGAAAATGTAAAACAAAAATCGCTACATCCTCCACCACCTCTGAACAGTATTTTAAACCCTGAAACAAACAGACAATTACCATCCCCTGAAAAAACCCTAAATACACCACACTACCAAATAACAGCCCTTTTTTAGAAGCGAGCCTGAAGGGAAAAGAACACACATAACAATAGCTACAACCAACAGAACAAAACACAAATCTTAATCAATTCACTCTCCTTCACCAGAATATTAACTGGCTGTCAAACAAAATTGAAAGGCTAAATCATTTTTTAAGCCACAATAAACCAGACTTTATTATATTAACAGAGCATGGACTTAATCAAGAAAAACTAGAAAGAACAAACATAGAAGGCTACTCTCTCGTTGGAGGCTTTACGAGAAAGAACCACATTAAGGGAGGAGTGGCAGGCTATGTTAAACAAGACCTACAAAAATTTGTAAAACTACTAGAAACCAGCTCAGATGAAACTGAACTTATCTGTGAGTCAGCCCTTTTCGAAATCAAACTTAGAAAGGAAACAATAAATGTCCTCGGGGTCTACAGACCGCCAAGCACAAAGATAGACAATGCCATCGATATACTATTAAATGTACTGGACAAAGCACTTAGCACATACAAAAAAATCATAGTCATGGGTGATATTAATGCCGACAATCTGCAGGAGAACAGTGATAACACTAAATTAAAAGAACTTCTCGCTGCATTTGACTTTGGTAAGGATGCAGCTCCCACCCACAAGAAATCACCCATGAAAACTTCAAAAATCAATAGACTGGGTGTGCACTAACATAAACCCAGAATTAGTAAAAACATCAGTAATCCAAAGCGGCCTCTCTGACCACACAGCACAATTAACCCACACTAACCATAGTAAAACACTGTCCCACCAAAATTAAAACAAAGAAGAGAAATTTCAACAAAAAATTAATAGAGAAAACTTCAAATCAACTCTAGCCAAACAAAAAATGGGATGCTGTGTACCACTCCAACAACACTGACGCAGCTTACAACATATTCCACAATATCATCCAAGCAACCCTTGACAACACCTGCCCACTGAAGACCTTCAAAAATAAACATAACAAAACCCAGACCTGGGACATTGAATGCACAAGACTATAAGGAACAGTACATCCGAGCCCTAGAAAAAGAGCAGTGCACAGGCCGAATAGAAGACAAAACAGAGACAATAGCCAGGAAAAAGGACTACGACTTAAAGCTCAAAAAAGAGTCGGTAGCAGCACATATAAGTAACTCCGAAAATAAGCCCAGAGCCCTATGGCAAATAATAAACAAAGAGAAGACAGCCAGACACAAAACGAACAACCAAATACACCTTCAAATCAATGGAAAAAATACTTCACAACCCTGCAGAAGTAGCAGACTGCTTTAACAAATTTTTCTCCTCAATAGCACAAAGAACTCTCCAAAACAGCCACTTAAATGCCACAAATACTACAAGCCAAAATCCCCCGCCACTCACTAACAACACTTTTCAGTTCGAACCAACAACAAAAGAAGAAGTGAAGAAAACAATAGACTCCATGAAAACAAAAACCTCATCTGGCCTAGATAACATCTCATCAAAACTAGCAAAAATCTGTAAAGAAGAAATTTCTGATCCCCTAACACACATCATAAACATATCCTTACAACAAGGGATTTACCCTGAAAAAACTAAAAACAGCAAAAGTATACCCGAAATACAAAAAAGGACCAACCACCGACATGACTAGCTACCGACCAATATCACTCATATCCACCTTCTCCAAAATTATTGAAAAAATAGTACTGGAAAGACTTTTACAATATCTTGAGCACAATAGCCTACTAACTAAACAAACATCAGCATGGTTTCATGAAAGGACGATCCACAACCACGGCCTTGATTCAACTTATAGAGCATGTCATAGACAAACTGGAAGAGGGCCACACTGCTACTAGTTTATTCTTAGACTTTACAAAAGCATCTGACTGCTTAAATCATAAACGCCTTCTTCAAAAACTAAAAAGCATGGGTGTAAAAGATAAAACTGCAGATTGGTTCTGGAACTACCTAAACAACAGGAAACAACTGGTGGAAATCCAATACACTAAAAACAATTTATTAGAAAAAGTTCAGTCAAAAACTGCCGACATGCAGATGGGAGTGCCACAAGGATCAGTGCAGGGCCCGGTCCTGTTCCTACTGCTTACGAACGACCTACCTGACTACCTAGAGCGCATCTGCCACACAACCATGTACGCAGATGACACTGTCATAACCATATCTAACAAAACCACGCAACACCTTGCCAGAAGTCTAAGCAGCGCCCTTAATCACAACAAAACAATACTGCATCTCGAACAACTTAGTGCTAAATGACAATAAAACTGTTCAAAGATAAAAACTTCTCCACCAGCAAAAAAAATACACATCTTCCAATCACTGACCTAGAAACAAAAAACCAAACATATCACCTTGGTATATTAATTGACGAACATATAACCTGGAAAGCACACACTGAACAGCTTTGCAAAAAATTAAGCACCAGCATATTTGTAAAACGCAGAATTAAACAGATTAGCAATAAAGGACGCAGCTAAAACAGCCTACTTTTCACTATTTGAGACACATCTCAGATATGGTTATAGCACTATGGGGAAGGAACAGCTAACTGCAACATGGAGAAGATCCTCAGGCAGCAAAAACTAGCAATAAGAGCTCTAGAAGGACTCCAATACCAAGAAAGCTGCCGGGAAGCATTTAGAAAATTGAAGATCCTCACAGTAGTAAACTTGTACATCCTAGAAGTAATTCTGCATGCGGTACACTCAAGAAAAACTAGAAACAGAGACCTTCACCAGTATCACACACGCCATGTCCTTTACTTCACACTGCCTGTACACCACCTGAGCCTCACAGCCAGGAAACCATCATATAAGGGAGCAGCCTACTTCAATAAACTTCCAGAATCCCTAAAGAATGAACCACCCAAACGTTTTAAAAAAAGCATTAACTGCCTGGCTACAAGAGAGAGACCGTTTTACTCAGAAAGTGAATTTTTAAAACTTGTAACTTAGATTAAGCTATGTAATTTTTATACAACCATGAAATCTGTACCAATGACGCATGTACTGTTCTCAACGAACATGTCAATAAAGTGTATTGCCTATTGCCTATACTCTGATCAAACTGATATTCATTGGGTAGAATCACAATTACTCATGCTTTAACGCCTCACAGTAAGTAACAGGTATGATTTATATTTTGGCTTGATGCCACAGGTATGGGCTGAACAGCGGTCGGTGATGCCTCAGTTGTTATTGACAAGAACTTTGTTGTCTCCATATCTGCTACACAATTAGTAGTTGTTGTTGGACTAACCTCATTGAGGGATTTTTCATTTCTTTTATAAAGTCTTCATTACCAAATTCTTTCCTTGACAAGTTGTATGAATTGGCAGAATACAATACAATAGTAATTCTAGCTGACTTCAACTGTATATCAGATACCGCCAATGGGTGAATATAAATTAAATGGTTTAGGCATCTCATTTTTAAATCCTCAGTTAGATCATAAAAAGCTGTATGGTAGTCCTGTTGGTTTGGTTTTTCAAAATATTTTCCTCTTGTAATAAACTGTACACATACGGTCTGTCATGGAAATATTGTAGAGCTAAGTGGCTGGTTAGGCATTCTGGTATTTTTTGTTTTCCTAATTGTTCTCTGAAAACAACTGCTAACCCTAAAGACATGTGACGTGAATGAAAAAAACACAGGAGATACAAATCCTATTTTTGTGTTATGCCTGTAACACTTAATTACTTCAGTCGTGTGTCCATTGATGCTGCTTATGGTGTCTTTGATAGGTGAATTGTTAGGTTTAGATTAATAGTTAAACTTAGCAATTTTGATACCACAAATGAATGTGGAAAAGAAATATAAACTTTCACCAAATGCATCGATTTATACAGCTGAGCTTTTTGCTCTATACATGTGTTCTCAGCTTATGAATAACCTCCCCAACCGTGACATATTAATCTGCACTGATTCTCTTTCTTCCATCAAATCACTTCAAAGTATATGTGATGGCATAATAGAAGATAACATGTCTCTTGAAATAATAAAAAACTGTGTAGACTCCAAGAATAGAATGACCTTTCAGTGGATACCTAGCCACGTGGGTTTGAAATATAATGAAATGGTTGACAAGCTCGCAAAAGAGGCAGTGGTGAATGGAATATCTGTTCAAGACATCACCCTTCCATTAACTGACCTCAAATCTTTTCAAAAGAGGAAGATACTTGAAGAAAAAAACAACTTTTTGCTATATACAACAAAGGCCAGGTGGTATAGGAGTGTACAACCTATCAGTCCTTTACTACCATGGTACCAAGATATGAGACTTAGGAGAAGGGAAATAGTAAATATAATCAGACTAAGAATAGGACATGTCACAGTTAACAAAACTCTTCATCTAATGAAACTTTATTTCACTCCTCTGTGCTTAAATTGCACTGCAGGAGTAAATGAGACAGCGGATCATCTTCTAATGAAATGTCCACAATTTGAATATGCAAGAAACTCATGTTTCCAACAAATTAGAAGAATACCTAATGATGATACCTCAGAAAAACTCAAAGAAAAATTTTATCTAGTTTTGATGAAAGATTATATAAGGAAATAAATCGATTTCTGACAACCATAAAAAGAAACATATAGCATAATAGTGAAATAGTGATCGAAGGCAATCGCAGATGAAACCAGTGCAAAACATTCTTTTAAGTGAAAATTGACTTCATGGTGTAATGCCAAGTCAGCCGTAAGGCATTTAGATAAAAAAAAATAAAATAAACTTGGATCAACTATTAAAATACTATTTTTATCTTCTTTGAGTGGCACCAAATGTTCATAAAATTTATTATTATAAAGAAAATTTCCTTTTTTCTTTGTAATTCAAATAGATTTCATGGTTTGTGAAATAAGACCTTCTGACTGAGTCACTGTCTATATGACTGGCATTGCTCATGCTTGAAGCTAACTCCCTGATGTAGTTGTTGGCCAGCACTATTTCATAATATATTACTTTATTTATTAGAACATCAAAGCAAGGGGGATAGTTGTGATACATAAAGTCCTAGACTTACAAAGAGTTAGCAGTTTTTCTTCTGTTGTATTTAAATTTTGATGATCTTTTCAACATATTGTTAGTTCAGACTATTAAAATAATGAGTCTAAGCTGTTACTTAGACTTGATTATAAACATGTTCAATATCAGCACCACACTTTGCCATTCCATATATGATGATTCTCCTAATGCTACATAAACCAACCATCTCTGGGATATCCTATCCATGGATATCGGTACAAAATTTTATTTTTATTATTATTTTCATTTATGTGACAGCTTACAAGATTATGATATCCTTAATTTCTTATGCCTTTATTTTTTTATTTTCTTAATTTCTGTTTTTTCTGACTGACTTGTTTCTATTTTTTCATCTTGTTTTTTTTCCGAAAGAGTTAAATCTGTTAGATGTTACTACGAGTACATCAACATTTCCTTTAAGTTCAGTTTTAACTAATATTTTAGCTTTCTTTTGTCTTTTACCTTTCTTTATCCATTAGTTTTATCACAAGTGCAAACTGAAGAAAAACCTTTGTTGAGATGTGATTGGATTTTGCTTCAATAATGGTATTTAAACACTTTAACATCAAACCAGAGATAAACTAATTGGAGAACTTGCTCGCTTTCGGTACACATCTGTCTGAATTATTATGCACGGTAAGCTGCTGTCAGTTACACCTAAAGTGTCTACATTACCATACTTTATCAGATATGCGAGATATCAGTGAAGATTGCTAGATACACGCCACAGTCAACAGGATTGGGTTGCTAAGAAACTGTGAGGAAAGATAATTTCTGCTCTCACCTTAGGTACTTGTGAACTTTATTAGCAACTTGTAGGTCATGTTTTTGGTTATATGTTCCACTTGAGTCAAAGTGTAAGAATTTTTGTAAGATCTTTACAAACACCATAGGACTCAAATGAGAGCCTTGTTTTGTAAATATTTGGTATGTATCTTAAAAACAAATTGATGACACAAAATTAAACACATACAACATCACTTAACCCTGGAAGTGTCTACCAGAACTTCTGAAATGTCGGCACTTTTCATGCAGTTTGCAGGCTCTCACGGTAAAATTCATAAAAAATGTTTTTTTTATTTAAGTATAAAGTGTTATACATCAATGTTTTTGTTATAAAACAGAGAATAAAACTAAATAAGTTTTAATAGGAAATTTTTAAAAATTAAAAAATTATGCTATGTATCATGACTATAATTTTGTGTGAAAAAATTATGTTACATAAAACTATCCTCATCTTACAAAAATTTAAGATGAATAGAACATGTAGGATAGCCAAATTGTAGCAAATTTAGTTATAAACAACAACAAAAAGTGATAACAATTATGTTTATACAGAAAAGTGCAAATTTTCCATTTTTCAGTTGCTAGGCAACACAATGAAATAAGTACTATCAAACAAATATTCAATATGTTTCTTACCTTTTTTTATGTTTGATGATATAGAGCAATATATAAAACAGTTTTAACATTTTAGAATTGAAGAAAAAAAAACAAAATATATTTACACTATATTTTTGGTTTTGCGACATTTTCCACTTCAGATTCGACGTAATCACTCACATCAGATTCCATGAGAATATTATAAATATCACTAGACCCACATGGATCAGCCATTTTATTTATTTATTTATTTTTTTTTTTGTTGGACAAGAAGCTTTTAAATTGCACTTAGTCCTGTAAGAACCTTTGCACTGCTTCCGGAGTGATAGGATATTCAGGATGGGCAAGGTTAGGGAGTAGGGGCCGCCTCCTATCGAAATCCATGAGGAAGAATTAGGGCACTACATCTCAGTCAGAAGGGGAGGCCAGCTCTGAACCAGCCTCTCCAGTCAAAGTAGGTAGGGGGTGGCACACCCATGTTGAGGTTAACAAGAACCTCTGAGGTAAGGGAACAAACCCCACCAACTCCAATAGTCATCTTGCACAGTAGACTAGACCTATCGAATTGCCCATGAACCCCAGAATCTCAACATTTGCGGTTAGTGATGTGCCGCTACTGGACATCCATAAGGTTGCCCAGATTGAAGTGGCACATCGGTTTTTGCTGTGCCCAGTGGTGGGTTCAACTGGTAGGTATAAACCAGCCAGAAGTGATCCCTGCTGGGTTTGGATCAGCCATTACTAGTTTTAAAATGAAACTAATTATATTAAAACTGGACACATATCAGGTATACGCACTCCCGAACAAACAAGAAATGATTTGTTTACAACCGGCAATCTCTGCTACACATATACGATCGAGCACAATGACAGCTTATAAAGTTAAGCTGGTTGCCATCTAGATACAGCACAAAAGATAATCAAAGATCACTAACATTAAAAGCAACTCATAAGCAATAGATTGATATATAATTTAAAGGTCTGTGACTGGTAATATGCATTTTATCGGTATATTACGAATCGACCCCGTTAGTGTCGATTTCACTTTAGAAGTGACCTCATCGACACCAAATATGTCGACCGACACTTCCAGGGTTAAATGATGTTTTACTATTCATTCTATCTTGTATGTATAATTTATATTTTAATTTGTCAATTATATAGCACTTCCAAGTTTTTTTAAAAATCTTTAAAAATTAGTCTACAAAACAGAACTTTTTAATATTTACAGAACATTTACATACAGGGTGTCAATTAAGTCTGGAACCTCTTTTTTAATTTTTGAACCATAATAGAAAGAAATACCAAAGTTCACACGTGCTTACTGGTGATAGTAACGCACACATCTGCCCAATTACTGACCGGATAATCCCCTTTGGGGGACGGTCCACAAGGAGTCAGACAAAATTCTTAAATAGCAGCATAGGTCAAGTTTGGTATCAAATTAAAGGTCTTACTTATCAGAGTACAATGCCGCAAACCGGACTTAAAAAGGTGAATTAATTCAGTAGTTATAGCTATTTGAATTTTAAAACAATTGAACAATGTAAATTATTAAGTATTACAAGTAAACACCAATTTTTAAGTACCTGTGATCAAAGTAAGTGTTCAAAATGTTCCCCTCCCATCATCTGACAATGTAGTAATCGAAGCCAGGAATCAGTAATTATTACCAATAACACAACTACTGTTAGAATGTGAAAGTGGCAGATTGAGTCATTCACAGCATCCACAGAAACTTAACGTTTGGGCAGGTATTATAGGGAATCAAATTATGGGCCCATTATTTATCAATGGTAATTTAAATGGTGACTCGTATCTAGCAATGCTCCAAAATGAGTTAATCCTTGCACTACAAGCTGCTCTTGGCCGACAATTTCAAAGAATTTATTTCCAACAAGATGGCGCGCCACCACAATTTGCTCTCCTTGTTAGAGAATACTTGGATACAATATTCCTTCACAGATGGATTGGAAGACGTAGTGCAGTAGAGTGGTCTGCTCGTTCCCCTGATTTATCTTCGCTGGATTTTTTTTCTCTGGGGATACCTCAAAGATAAAGTTTATCGTACTAAGCCTCGAGATTTGGAGCACCTAAGAAATCTCATAGTCCAAGAAGCTCAAGATATTCCTCGTGACTACCTTCAAAATGCAGTGGATGGCTTTTACAACCGCCTAGGAGATTGCCAGACGATGGTAGGGGAACATTTTGAACACTTACTTTGATCACAGGTACTTAAAAATTGGTGTTTACTTGTAATACTTAATAATTTACAATGTTCAATTGTTTTCAAATTCGAATAGCTATAACTACTGAATGAATCCACCTTTTTAAGTCAGGTTTGTGGCATTGTACTCTGCTAAGTAAGACCTTTAATTTGATACCAAATTTGACCTATGCTGCTATTTAAGAATTTTGTCTGACTCCTTGTGGACCGTCGCCCAAAGGGATTATCTGGTCGGTAGTTGGGCGGATATGTGCGTTACTATGACCAGTAAGCACGTGTGAACTTTGGTATTTTTTTAAATTGTGGTTTAAAAATTAAAAAAGAGGTTCCAAACTTAATTGACACCCTGTATATAAGAGAACAGCTGACAAAGTAAGTTGACTTTCATGGTCTGTTCACATTACAAATAAAATATTTTTGTATTTGATATGATCCAATTAAAACACAGTTCTTTACCTTTAATTTCATTCCATAAACATACAAATACTGTATAATGTAATCTTTGAAAGCTACTAATTTATAAACATAATGCTGTTGAGAGTGGTGGTTGACATTTCTCACATATAAGAGCAATGGTAACGAAAACGGTTCATGGCATTTTTAGCATACATTGGTGATGACAATAGAATCAATTCTTGCCACACAAAGGGTTAACAATCTTACAAATCTAGGATTAACTCTTTTGATATCTTGCCCTAATTTCAGTTAAAAACAAGGATGATGTTTACTCAAGCCACGGTACTCAAAATCTATCTAAAACCACTTTCTAAAATAGTTTACTTTCAATTGCAGAGATCCTTTTTAGTGGGTTGCATACAATATAAATATTATACAAAAATGATTAGTGTTTTAATTTTAAGTTATATCTCAATTAGTTAATTAATCGTTGTAACCGGGAGGAGTCCATGTTTCTGGGTGGGGGAGGGATAACAAACTAAGGAGGAGTAAGTATAAGAGGAGAGGGGATAATAAGGGTGGAAACATCAAACAAGAATTTGAGTAGAAAGATTAGTTCTATGAAGTGCATCTGAAGATAATTTAGGCTGTTTGGTACTTTTTATATTTATTGTCATTTTGGTCACAGCTTCTACCTCCATGTGTTCTTTCGGTCCTGTTAGCTATTCAACAACTTGTTGAGCATCTCGACGTTGCTTTTCCCGGTTGGTTAGATTTTTGTTGCGTAGTCATTTACAGTAATAGTCATTGTTGAAGTTATTTCCTTTGTTATATAAGTACACTTTAACTCAATCAGTAAACTTCAAATATTTTGTTGTGCAAGTGGGTGATTTTTTTCTGCATATTCAATGTTAGTGTTGTTAGTGCACATTAAAATATACTATTATAATGTCAGAAAGGGTTTTCCTTGTTTCATTTTACTTCATAATGTGAATTTAAATTGTTTGCGCATTTCTACAGCAGCAGCCATTATCACCCATTACCCTGGTACTGGTACATAAAATATACATTTTTTGTACATGTTTAGCTTTCAAGCATTACTAATCACCCTTTTGGGATTAAATACTTTACTGATCGGTACTATCTCAAGGGATGTTTTACTTTCGTCACCAAAGGTGCTGCCCTGCGCTGATGGTCGAGGCATTACTGTTAACCCGTTCAACTACTAGTACATTTAACAAGATTTAAAAAAATTTGTCAACTTTTACAAAATTTAATTGTTTTTATTGGTCTTTTAATTTAATTTTTAAACACTTTCCTTTTGAAAAAACAACAAATATTGTAAAGTGACTAAATTAAACATTTACCAAAAGTAGCGTGGCTGATGATCAAATCCTAAGGGAAGGTTCATCTTTTGATTTCAAGAAAAACTAGAATTTGTTCATATAATGTATAAATTAATTCTCACCTCCCAAACTAGCAATATGAATATTTTATTATAGCCAACTCTTTTCGAAATCTTTGTTCAACAATGGTCAGACTCCTTCCAAAACCACCAGGTTGATGATGGTCAAATATAGAAAAACTTGCTTATTTTATTAATGCAATTTACTTTTTGAACCCTTTTAACCCTAAAGTCTGTATAGGATAGTGTAGACATTCAATTTTTATTATTTTACTAGCCACTAATTTTATCAAATAATTTTTTACATTTTACATACTTGCGTACAATGGTGTATTGCATAGAAAAATATTAGTTCGTAAAGCATTGACTCCATATTTTGTCAGTCTGTGATTGAAAAATTGCAGTTCATCTGAGCTGACTGCTCACTGATTTTTGCAGACAGTTGTATTTCACTTCGTTGTGAATATTCCACCTCGTTTAATGTTTATAGGTTAAAACGGTATAAAGTACAGTAATTAAATTTTAGTTTGTTATTTGTTTGATTAAAAAATGAGTAAAAGGAATCACTCAAATTGTCCTGGAAACAAAAATACACCAATTAGTAAAGTTGCAAGTGGCGTAGATGTGGGTAGTGACGACAATTTGAGTGATAGCTATCTTGACATTTCTGAAAACATTTTATAGTGATGTAAATATTGTATTTATAAGCTTATAAGTTTTTTAAATACATGCTATAAACAGTTTTAACTATTTTATCAGAAATAACTTTGTTTTTTGTTAAGTAGAACGAATTTCAAAAATCGTGTTACATTAACTCGCACAGAAATGGTATAGAAAGGAAAAATGATGTGTCCTTACAAAAATTTATGTTACTCAACTTTTAAATAAAGTAGGCCTATAACTTTTGTTTCCTTGGATTAAGAATTAAATTTAACACAAAATGAATAGATATTTGTGTCAAACTTGTTTAACCACATGGTTTTCAACAACAAACTTGAAATATAATTTTTTTTAATTTATTTTATATAGCCTATATACAGTATATATTAAAAATTATTTCTGTACACTAAATTTGATAAGTAAACAAAAAACTTAGCTTGAAAACATAAAAAATAGCCTAGGCCTAGTTTCTTTTACAAAACTCGTACATTTTATCTAAAAATGGCTTGGGATTTTTGGGACATCATCTATAGGCTATAATGACCGGGGTTAATTTAAATATTTACTAATTAAAAACTGTTGTGTAACATTTTTCCTTTCCCACCCATTTTACACTTAATTTTAGCTTATTTTAAAACATAGTACCACTATACAATAAATAAAAATCGTTATTTTTTTCAATCAGTTTATAAATTAATAAACGTAATATCAATGTTGTTGTTAATACTGTAATCTGTAATTATTTTACAAAAATTACTCAATAATGACAGAGCGCAGCTGATTTATGGAGTTAGCAGACGATACCTGTTGCTGTAAAACAGCTCTGTGTGTTTCCAGTATACAGCTTTTCTCGTTTGGCTTTGAATTACTCATGTTATACAATTTATTATTCTAAACAGGCAGGCTCAAAGTCAAATATTTGTTTTATATTAATTAATTTTTACAGAGGATAAATGACTAAAACTAGCATCCTAATCCTATGGAAGACACAACGTAAAATTAAAATGAACTTATGAGAAAAAAGTAGTATGAAATAAAAAAAAAAACCATAGAGGAAGAGAGTGACAAATGAAAACTACAGTTCAGCTAAATACTACTCCGAAAATTTCCATTTAATTATTCAGAAATATTACGTTAAGACACGAACATTTTAAAATGTTATCCGTAAACATTGAAACATTTTACTATGTTTCAACTTAAATCAATTTATTTAGTACTACTCCTATTCCCCAAAGCTTTTTCTTAGAGGATTCTTAAAAACAATTTTAAGATAAGATTTTATAACTATAAGATGATCTTGAGATATTTTTTTGTTATGGTAAGAAACGTATTTTTTAACGCTTGAATGTGATAAAAATATCGTCCGAATATGGGGAAAACCCACCCTTTAATGTTTTATTTTGAAATGTTTATCTAATCTCACAAATCAATATAACATTTTATTCATGAAATCCCCAATTCTTAAAATACCGTTTAAAGAGGCTATATGTGCAAATTTAATTCACTGAGAACATCAAAAGATAAACAATAACAGTATAACAACAGGATCAATACAGAATCAAGAAATCTGCAACAGTAAAAGATTAAAAAAATTAATATAAAATTTAAAAAAGTAGCACTATAACTGAAACAGTATTGGCCTTGATTATGGATTCTTCTAAGGATCTATAATCAAGGGTATTGGCCCTTTAAAGGCACTAGCAAAGTACCAATTGTGCATTCCAAGTATTGCTACAACATAATGGCAATGTTTTATTCTCTACGCAATAAATCATAACCCTAGAAATTACGTAATCATTCGTAATTAGACTTCTGGAATTTTGTTATATAACCTGATACTATCTTGAGGAAGTTCGTCAAGTAGCAGGAATGAAATAATCCGAAGTTGTCGGCAGTTGGTAAAAAGAGAAAAAACGGAATTTTGGCCATGGACCACGTATCCTACTATATTTAGAGTATATATTAGGAATGCATGATACACAACCATTTTCTCTATAAATGTAAACGTAATATGATAGTAGTTGGAATAAGGAATATTTGAGTATTCGTTTCTGGGGGTTTGTGTTCATCAGGGGCTCAACCCCACTTCGAATTAGAAAGTAGTTTAGTCGTGAATAACGCACTTTCTTTACCTAGTACAACAATGCTAATCATCGTTTACTTATAACCAAGCTTGCGAGGTACCCATCTGTGGGTCATTGTTTCAGTAGATGGAGAGTTATCTTCTGAATCGTACACTTGTTAAGTGTGAAGGTGCTAAATCATTTCCAGTGCTTGCTAGTGTCACTCAAGGCTCACACTTGGACCCTACAATCTTCCTCGCATTCATAAATAATATTAAGTAAGCAATTATCGCGAATTTTCTGTTGCTTGCTGATGATATCAATATTTTATTAAAAGTTGATTGCACCCATAACCAAGAAGTACTTCAGCACACACTTGACAATGTCTCGACTTGGTATACAGACAATGCAATGGAATTACATTTAATCAAGTGCTTCACCACGTCTTTTTACGGGGTAAAGCCCCACTCTCCTTTGCCTATCATATTGATTATTATGTTTTTACAAGAGTAGATATAAGTTGAATGATTTGTATCCATATCCCTACACATAATCCTCTACAACAAATTGTCTCATGTTACCATGAAATATTTTCCACTGCCTTAGGCTTTATCATGGCCTATTTAAAGGAGTTCAAGTCTCATCAAATTTTGGTTACCCTTTAAAGACTCAGATTTGCCCTTTATAGAGTACAATGTGATATTATGGTCACCTCACCAACACGGACATGTTGAACTGCTTGAAAGGGTTTAAACTATTTTTTTTCGAATACTAAGTCTAAGGCTTGGCTATGGTTACCTAGATTCATCAGTTTTCTACTATGGGGTACCGGTTTGAACTATCAGATTTCAACAAGTTATTAGAATTTTAAACTGTAAGTTATTTGGATCTTTTTTTTTGTTTCGATTTTTAAACGATTGATTGGCATGTGCAGAGTGGTATAGACCTCACGGCATCTATTTGTCACCCGTTCAACGGGGAGAGATGCGGATGTGTTGGACTTCTTCGGATCATTCTCGGCTGGTTTCAAAGTCTAAACTTCTTGTCTCGTTAGAGTAACAGCTCTTATGGAATGCCTCAATACGTAAAATGTTACGTTCCTTTCAATTATTTAATCGTCATATCCTCACTGTAGTTGATGAGTATTCTCGTTTCACGCTTTTCTCTGCCCTGATCTTAATTCTGCTACAGTGATAAAATGCCTCACTGAGTTGTTGATCACCTACAACCTCCTTGCCTTTATTCACTCAGACAGATTATGTTCCTTCCTATCTTACGAATTGACCTCCTTCTTCCAATCAAACGGAATTGCTTACCGCTATACAACTCGAGAGAGAACGTTCAAGTATAAATGTGCAATGGGTAAATTTGGAATACTGTCACTCTTGGACTGAAAAGTAAACAGCTCTTTACCACTCACTGGTAATGTTTGCTTGGCGAAGCTCTGCGTTCCATTCGATCCCTTATAGTACTTTAAACCAACTGTACTCCATCATAAAAGATTCTTGTCTACTTACCCACGTCTCACTTTAAACGGATCTACCATGCCCTCTTAGCTCTTAATTCAAAGAAAGGTTCTCTCCAAGGCTTAGGAAGTACGTTGACCTAGTAAAAAGAGCATAACTACTGTATTTGTTAGAAAGAAGGATGACACTGAAACAATTATATCTCTTAGGCATGTTGCTCCAGGAGAAAATTCAAGCTGTCGGAGGAAGGTACACCAGAAGAAGAATAAGAACTTTAGGATCGAATTCCTAAAGGTGAAAGGGAAATAATTTGTCAAGATAAAAAACTCAACACAAATGTTACCGTAGAACCTTCTTTAAGGTAAACAAGAGTACGTCCTTAGCGTGAGCGCAGGATGCTTGTTCGCTTCCAGGACTACGTCTTACCTAATATATTTGGTGGGGGAGAATGAGATGAGTTTAACATGTAATTTAAAAGACATATGTTTAATTTTTACCTATTGTTTACCTTTGGTGATTTTTGTCACAGTTAGTTTCCATGTTCATTGTTAAATAATTAAAAGCCTAATTTTTACGTTTTATAGTTTTTCTTTATTTTGCCACACTGTGATTATTCATTATTTTTATATTAAGTCTTTATATTATTCAATTGTCAGTAATTGTGTTGTTACATCTCCGTATGCTCCATAAATTACTTTTACAGGTTTACTCACTATTATCATGTCAATACTGTTATTTTTTTCTCGTTTGTTACATCTCTCTTTTTTCGAATGTCCAATTAACTGGTTGGTTCTTGATACTATATATTACAATATCATAGACGTACTATTGACTGTACTTTACCATCTTTTTTGTAAATGGTGAAATAAAAATGGTAATACCATTATGAGATCCCTATCCAGAATGACCAATGATTACATCGTAAATAACGTACTAATAAACATTATTGGATTTAAATGTTAGTATTTTTCTTCCTTGGATTAAAATAAAATATTTAGCTTAGTTGCAAAGTAGCTTATTATAATAGAAGTGTAACGTATGTAAATAATACCATAAGTGGTGTAAATAATACATTGTTTTGTCATAATTTATTGATCACATAATGGGGGAAAATCTCTAATTTGGGTTACACACAAGATATGACCTAATAAAGTGTGCAAAGCAAATTTCAAAAAGACAGAGCTATAGCCAACTTACTAGACGAAGTTTTAAATCTGGGAATTCAAACTTCATATATACACACATAGCTCATGTTATATTATCAAGCCCTATTTAGTAGTTCAGAAAAAAAATTTTCTCTACTATAAATTTATTATAAATCGTTTTCCCGTCATGCGTCACCTAGATGGAGTGATCGCAAGTTGCGGAAAGAAAGAGTGGGGATGGAGGGGCCCCTCCTGCCAACTACAGATAGCCCATGTATTGGAATAGTGGAATAAGCAGTCGCTCCGTACTTCTCTGGGTTTAATTTACTTCAGTACCTGGCAAACCCATTAAAATGTACCACTGTATTTTCAGCTTATACTCTGAGTTAAACCCCTTTCCATACTTTGGTACAGCATACATATATTTAAATTACATTTTCAAAGCTGGATGTTGCAGGATGCAGCATAATTTAATTTATTTAATTAAACCTTGATTTTACAAAGTAATTAATAACAGGCAATTAATCTGACAAATCTCTTAAAATGTACCATTGTATTTTTAGCTTGTACTCTGAGTTAAACGCCTTTCAGTAGTTTGGTGCAGCATACATATTTTAAATAACATTTATTTATTGTTTAATAGTAAAACTTAAAATTTAAAACAAGTAATAGCAGCTCAAACCTATGCCACGGAAAATTCTGTCAAATTTATCGACTTTATATTTTAGGAAGAAGAGTGTAACACAAGGCAACCAGGCAATACCAATGTTTCTAAACAGAGACGTTTTCTTTCCAACAAAAAGAACAAAAAACCCTCGCAGAGAGGAAAAAGATAGAAATTTCTCTGGAATTAAGCCTTCTGAGTGACAATGGGAGACTTCAATAAATTGTATAAATTACTGTAAATTTAATTATATCATAAATTTGTATATTCGTAGCATTAGAGATCAGTAGGACTAAATTATTTTCATCATATGTAGGTATTACAAAAATATTTCTACGCAACCATAAAAATTGTGTTTAAAATGGCTTACTTCTTTCCCGCAATCTATTGTTCCTGGGTTATTTCGCTTGTTTGTCACAAATTCACCACTGTATTTCAATACTTTTGCTTTTTGTGGCTTTGGCTTTTGGTGCCTCGTATAAACAAGTCATACCCATGATATACGAACTTCAGAAGAAATATCTTTGTTTACCTGCTACTTCAGTTCCGTCTGAAAGACTATTTTCCACAGCAGGTCTTGTCACTAATTACCGTAGAAATAGACTGAAGCCAGAAAACCTCAATAATATTTGGTTTTTACACAACAATATGAAGTAAATATTCATATTTGTCTTTATTGCTTAGAACTGTAACTCTTAAATAATATGTATTTTTAAATTTAATAATTATACATTTTTTCAAGTATTAAAATTTGTAATTATTTTTTTCAAATAATGAATCTCCCCTAAATTATTCTTTTCAAAGTATCCATATATGTATTCATTTTAAACCTCATATGAATACGAATACAGCTCTGATGTTTTATTTGAATACTATTAGTCAGAATAAACGAATACTCCAGGTTTGAATTCAATTCTTCCAGAGAAATTGTATTCATTTCAAAAGTATTCGAATTCATTTTGATGTATTAGAATATGTGAATACTCTGGCTGTATTCGAATACTATTCGATTCTGTATTCGTTTCTCCCATCACTATTACAGTATAACAGAAACAAGCAGTTTGTTGTTGTGATTGTTAACCTCAAATGTTGACCTGATAAAAAAGTCAATTACAGTTTGTAATTAATAATGTATCTTTGGATTGCTTCATTCGCCATTGCAATACATAATTAGACCGAATATACGGATTTCGTTAGTGCTTAGTTTTCTAATACGTATCCGATGTTGATTGACTAGTATGTCTAACCTTACACTTGCAAGAAGTTTGTGATTTATGGTTTTGTGTTAAGAATTTATACATTTTTCTCATATCTTAAGCGACAAATGGTTAGTTTTATAGTATTCTCCTTAGTTAAATAGTCGTACATTACATTATTGTTACATAATATCAAGTTTTTGTGTAATATACCTAGCCTTTCAAGAGAACAAAGAGCATGTTAATGTTTGTAACAGTAGTCAACAATACCTAAACCAACTTGTCATTAAAAATATTAGGACAATTTTAAATAAAGTCAGGAACAGATACAATTCAGTAATAAATAAACATGGAATTAGATAACAATTAAGTCAGATACTACATTTTGTTTCCTGACTGGGAACTGCTGAAGGGTTCCACCAAGGATTTCTGTCTAGAGATGGGTAGTATATAACATATTAGTGTCGGTAACATCATTATTCAGTGGTAACCCATTACCAGGATAACTTGTTACCAGTAATACCCTGTTATTTCAGTAACAGGTGGTCTGAATAATTTGGCATTCTCATAATGTTTTTCTGGTATTAGGTTACAGTAATTTTGAAAATAACAGCTGGAACGGCTAAATACAAGTTTCGCGTTATTAACTTATTAAAATCGTCTCACTGAACAAAACAATATTATGTTTCACAGGGTGGAAATGAGAAGTAACGAAGTTTTAGAACATAAAAATGGAACTAATTTTCACTCACGGATCTATATTTCCATGTTGTACATCCAAGTTGGGCGTCACGTGACCTTTTGTGACTGTGAATCAACCTCGTGATGACGTCATCGGATGCACTGCCATCTTTGGAAACATAATTTAAAAATAATACTGAAATGAGCATAATTTTGACATAAATTAACAATTTTTTTTCCTTTTTTCGAGCTACAAATTAATTAGTTGTTATTGGGTTGAGACAAGTGGCTCCGGCCGTTAACTCAGGCTGCGGTGCTGCCCCATGCGGATGTCAATGAAAGAAAAACGTCTTTCGAGATAGTACCTTTCAGAAAAATATCAAATTCTAGAGGGGCTGATCAGAAATATATAATTGAAAAGAAATTTATGTAAAGTGTAAAAAAATTAATGTTATGTAAAAATCCAATATTAACATATTCGCCGCGGATTACACGCCGGCGTGTAACAGTGATGTTTGTCAAATAGCGAGTTACACGCCGGCGGTTAACAATGCTATTGCAAGCTACAAGCCTCGTTGTTGCTTAGCTATCTGTTGAAGTCGATTGGGACTTTTCCCATATAGTTAAGTCTGTATTCATAAAGGGTTACGTTAGTTTTAGTTTTAGGGAATTTTTGGGTTTACAGGTAACTTGTAAAATGTAAACATGATTTTTAAGGGTTTTGTTTTGGAAACATATGTAATAGCGGTATGAAATGTTTTATTATTAGTTTTTACACAATAGTTAGGCTGGGTTTGACAATTTGCACGCTACAGGGTGGCGAAACGGACCGGAACTAACAGAACAGTTGTAGTAGGCCTTAGTTTTGAATATCTCTGCTAGACCGCTATTATAGTTGTTCGCCATTTTTGTCGTTTGTTTCACTGTGCTTAATGGAAATGATAGTACCTTATTTTGGTTTATTTGTGTTTATTGACCAGTTGAATACGACAGAATGGATCCTGCCCTACCTGGATCATCTGGTACGCAAGCCGGTGAAATAATGCATAACGTTGAACAGTTAGACAGTGATGTGATATGTTCAACAGGTTATGGATGGTGAATCTGACGACACTGATGTTGAGTATGGAGAAATCAGTGAACCTGATGAAGATCCATATATTTATTACACTGCTCCTCAATGGTCTATAACAAAAACAGGCATGAGGTCAATCGAATTCACGAGAACTGACACATTATAGTGTCCGTACCAGGTGAGGAGAAACCAATTGATTGGTTTAACCCATTGCGGATCACTGATGAGCTGGGCTCGTCACGCAGCGGCCGGGCCTAACGATGACGAGCTCAGGTCGCAAAGGCGGTCTGCTTTTAAATTTCCCTCCAAACAGTTCTATTAATGTCTGATAGATTGGGTGATCGTCTTCACTTATCAACTAACAGTGTTTAACAACGGTCTACGTTTAGAGTTTTATAAATATCCTACAGATCGCAGTTGTATATTGAAGTTGAAAAGTCATTCATATGAGTTTACGCTCTGCTTTTTAGCGCTTCTGATTGGGTGTTTTCCTCAGTTGTTATTATAATACTTTTGAGGTTAGTGACACAGAACTAAACAACGCAGACGTACATGTTGGATGGATCATGTTGGCGGGGTTAGTCTAGACAATGGCCCGGATGTTTTAATCGCTTCGCCCGAGTCGCTTTATTTAGACTATGATTCAGACATCATCCCTGCCACCCCGGAACCTTGCCCGCGTGTTATCATTCTTACATCACGGATACCCCAGCAGGCCCATGTCCCATCTGAACGAATACCTTCACAGCTGAATTTTCTATTATACAATAGTGAGCAATACGATGTGGCGCATCATTGCTGTTCGTTCGGCCGCCGCTGACCATAAATTAATTTGTGCCCGCGCACCAAAACAATACGATCCGCAATGGGTTAACCTTTTGGTTGACATTGTTTTCCTTGAAGAAATTTGTAAGTACACAAATGAATATGCTCTATATTTCAAACCGACTCTGACACCTAAATCAAGAATAAATTCGTGGAAAAACTTGACAATGGCAGACGTTTTCATTGCTTTAGTGCATATGGGCACGATTCGACTAAACAGAATCCAAGATTATTTGAAAATTGATTCACTATTTAGTCTACAGTACTTCAGAAAAAGTATGTCTAGAGATAGGTTTTACAACATTTTGCATTGCATTCGCTGTAGCAAAGTGCTGAACGAGGGATAAAAGGAGAACTCAATCAAAATAGTGGAACGGGTAGTGAATTATTTTAACAATAAAATGAATCAGGTGTATTACCCTCAAAAAGAATTAATTTCTCGGTGAAGCGATGGTCTTGTGGGAAGTTGTTTTATCGCCAGTATATTGAAGGTATACGCCATAAATATGACGTCAAACTTTATACATTGACTGAGCATCAATGACTAATTTTGAAATTTTTTGTCTATGTTGGTTCTGATGATGAAATTGTTGGAGGGAAGGAACACACAGAAAAAGTAGTCATGTATTTGTTGAAGGAAAAATTATGGAACGGGCACTCTGTCTATATGGACAATTATTATATACCTATATAATTATATATATATATATATATATATATATATATATATATATATAACTATAGTTTGTCCCCTAGGCTCCTATCACACAAAACCTCCACAGGAACTTTGCAGCAAGACCGTAAACTTGTCCCAACTGACATAAAATCAGCAGTGCTAAAAATTGATGAAGCAATCACCAGATATGGGAATAACATTATGATTGGCAAATGGAAGGACAAACGGGTTGTGACATAAATCTCAACAGAGCACAAAAACGAGATGGTAGATTTTGGGAACAAGAGAGGTAAAAAAACTGAAGCCTCTCCCAATTATAAAATATAATGCATTTAGGAGTGGAGTTAATAGAGCTGATCAAATGCTCAGTTACTACCCCTGTGACAAAAAGTCGATGCGATGGTACAAAAATATTGTTATCCATATTACACAAATGTTGTTGTTGAATGCCCATGGCTTACACAATATGTACAGACCAAAGAAGGTATTATATGATTTTAGATTAGAAGTCATTAAATCGTTAGTGCCGGCGCAAGTAGAACTGATAGAATCTCCAGCACAAAAGAGACTACGTCAAACTGCGCATAAGATTATGAAAACACTGATCGAGGCAACAGAAACCAGCTAAAAAGGAAATTATGTTGCATATGCTGGAAAGTTGGGTAAATACACCGTACTACTGTGAGACCTGCCCTGACCAACCTGGTATGTGTGTTGGGAAGTGTTTCCAAACATACCATGATAATTTATAAATATTGCTGATATATGGGTGGTGTAAATATGTAAGTAAAAATTTAATGTGTAATATTTGTAATAAATGTGTAAAATATACGTTGAACATTGAACAAGGCGGTTTTTAATAAGAAACAACAAAATTGTGACTGTGACATGGCAGTGGAGCGTGACGGGAAATGTCAAACGATGCGGGTTACACACCTGCGGTTAACAAACCAAAACATCCGGTATCATCATAAAGACCCCTTCAACTTCAAAATGGAATCATATTCTGATCCTTAAAATACTTACGGTAAGTTTTTATGAATTTTTATTTTTCCATTTTTTGGGTTCTCTTTAACGTATGTTACCGCAGCAAATGTGTTAATATATAAAGGGACAGTAATAGAGAACACATACCACCATTAAAAGGAAATATCTCGTTTTGGTCAAAACATAAACTCTTAACATGCCCGACAAAACACTCCGACATACAATTCACTACGATTCGTCGAACTAGTGGATAGTTGATTCATGATTGACAAGCACTCACTCGATCCGAACTACAGTACATGATATCTTGTGAAACACTGGACCACAGCCCCGGAGCGTTAAGATAACAGATACGCTATCAGTCCCAGCCGCAGATAACATTACAATATTCAGATATCGAAACACACAGCACACATACAGAACATTAGAATGTTAAAAACTTAACTATTTATGAATATACCCATTAAAACCACGTTATTTGTCATTTGCTCCCCCTAAAACCTAATATATTTTTTTCAGGAGGATGAGCAGAATACGTAAATAATGTCAAATTCATAATTTGCTTGGTAGGCCTTTAACCTCATAAATAAATAGTTTATAATTAGTATATTTCAAAGTAGTTTACCAGTATAAAATTACATTTTACTGACTTAGTTAATATTTCGTATAGTTTGTCTTATTAGCTCCACATATGTAGATTTAGTCTGACTCCGTGTACATGTCTATAACATCAGTTCAGTAACAGCATGATGCTAATACTGAGCTTTGATCGGCTGGTACCTTTTTACCATGGTAACAGTTTACTGGAATGTACTAATACCAACTAACTGCATTATTTTGGTAATAAGTTATTGGTAAATAACAGTATTTTCCATTTCTATTTCTGTCCAATTTCCCCATACTTCATAGCCATTTCCCACTACTTACCGAAGCAAGAGAAGAGTAAAAATGGCAGTTGACAGTCATTTAAAAACCAAATCTATATATAAACTAATGTAGGCTAAATTAAAGACTACAGGTTGACACATAACATAACTAAGTATAAATTTAACATTTATATTTACAGCTAGTACCAACTGTCCGCGGCTGAACAAAAATAAACCATAAAATCACAAAATCATAGTTGGCTATTTTCGGGGGCAGATTTGAAAGTCAAAAAAAGGAATTTATATGTATATTTACATGTATACAAGGCTGCCAAACAGGGACCTGGAGCACACGAAAATAAACAATATACACTACATACATAAATAATATATAATACGGTACGTTGGTATTATCTGTATTCCACAATTTTTTGCAAAGTTTTTCCTACTGTGGAGCTAAAAAACCAAATTATTAGAAAGAAACCGACTTTATATTACCTACTGTGAAAATTACATGTCATGGTAATAGGTTTGTGTTTTCTGCCTCCCTAAAGGAAGCGTTAGCAGCAAAAAGGAGGCCACTTTATCTACTATTTGTTATTATTTGAACAAAGTAACAAACATTAGAATAAAAGTAAAATAATTTGTGTAGTATTTAAGTAATGGGCGGAAGGACAATGTGCATGACAAAGCTGTCAGACATGTTTATTACTTAAAATAATAAGAAGTCAAGTTTTACATTGTTTTTCTGTAGTGTAATAAGTGGCCATCATGACAACAAATCATCAATATTAATGAATATTTAATCCTCAACATTCATGAGTATTGAATCCTCAGTATGCTGTGGTTTACATTAAAATGGTCATATCCATTTGTAGTAAAAACCAAAATAGGCTTTCCATAATTCTGTGACTATCTTTCCAGGTTTGACATGCTTAACGATTAACAGGATAAATGAATCACCATTACGTTTATTTTCTGGACAAGTCTCTACATGGAACCTACCACCTTCTCTTCTACTTGTGGAAATGTCTATATGTGTTTATTTCCATAACTCCTATCACCAATGTATCCTCTTCTGTCTTCTACAGTTATACTTTCTCTTTGTGATTTTTGCTTCATCAACTTCTACTACAACTCTTTCACCACCTAACAATTATTCATTTTCAAACTTGTCTTCTAACCACACAAAACCAACCTCTCTACAATGCAGTAGTCAGTACGTAATGGTATTTCTGCATGTATTGATGCAATCAAAACTACATTCACTTATTAAAAAGTCATAGTTGGTTTGGTTCTAACTAAAATAGTACATGAGTGTTAATATTGTACTTTGGTATTATCTGGAGGACACTCTGTCTACTACTTGTTATTACGCAACATAAGTAGGTTTAGATTAGGTTATCATAAATATGTTACTAGTAGTATCAAAGTTAACGTTTTACGAGTGAGCACTCACGTGATCTGAGCTTAATTTGGTTACTATCTCAAAGGATGTTTCTTTTCTCCACTGAAGCCCTCATTGATGGCTATGGGCATTTCTGATAGGTACTTTCTCGACTTAAGATCACGTGCCAGATTGCGTGATATTGTCGTTGTGGCCGCTTATTATTATATTGCAACCAGCAGTACCATTACTAAGTAGCAGAGAATTCTGATGCCAAGTGAAAGTTTATATCAGATGAGTTCCCTCCAGAATATGGATGTCAATCAACTGGAGAAGTTCAATGTAGGCTGCTGGTAATATTTTTATAGGCCTAGCCATTTTCATCTGTTGAAGCAATGGTGTTCAGGTGCCAAAAATTCAATAAAATACTATACAAACGTGACACAATGTAAATTTTATGTCATGTTTTGTGGGAGCTACCAAAGCTTAGGTCATTGTGAAGAATAGTCTACAGCTTGAGTTTATCCCTTTTAGTACTAATTTCTGTACATATATACAAAAGTTATCGAAGAATATCAAAGTGTATAATATGGACACTGGAAACTACTGGCTGAAGAATGCCAACATCCATATATAAACGTATACCGACCCTAAAAAACTATACTGACGTTATTTTTTGTAATAAGTTACATTGATTTTTTTTAGTATAAAATAGAATTACTGTACAACTTCCAGTTCTAGTTTTTTTTTAAAATTTAAATTAGTTTTCAATTTAATTTAATTTAGATAATTTTTATATTAATTGAACTACAACCAAGGGTGTAGTTTATTTATATATATTATATTATTTATTTATATTAAATAAGCATGATTTTTTATGCTATTAGTGGTATGTATCATGTAATTTTCTAAAATTACTCGTTTTTACTTATAATTGTGTTTACATTCAATTATGGACCAGTGGACACATATATGGAAGTGGTAGGAAAATTGGGGGTATATTTGTTATTGTTTTAGGCTAATCCTCCATAAAAGTGACTACTAAAGTAAATAAATGTACTCTAAAAAATGTTATTTTGATTTGTATGGTTTAAAAATGAGACTAAAATGTTTTTGTTGTGTATAACTTTAAAGTATATGTATAAAATAAACTATAGATTTAATAATCTTATTTAAACCTCTTTATTAAAGTAGAACCAAACAAATAAAAATATGGTACTGTCAGTAACTTTTTTATTTGTTATAAAAATTGTGATTGTAGTTAGTTAATATTTTGATTTTTCCGGCCTTGGTTGAAAACAAAAGATTTTAATCTCAAAAATTTAGTAAGCTATCTTTACATAATTTTTACAGGTGTTTTAGTAAATAGTTCAAAACACTCAAAATGTGCCTGGTATCCTTCAGTATTACCAGTGCTAAGTATTCCTTAGAGCAACTATTGACTTTTGTTTTGATACTAAAAGGGCTAATAGATGTGAACTGTTGTGTAATGTTTGCCGTAGTGTATTTGTTGTACAATTTCTTGCTAACACCACAAAGTTTTACTTTTTATAAATCAACACCTTTTAGCATATCAGTACTTTAGATATAATATCACACTGTTTGAGACATTTCCAGTTAGCATTTCAATATAAGCAGTTTGATAAATAATTTACAAAAACCCGTTCTTTGGCATCTGTATTCCAATTAAGTTTGTTTCTTATTGGCCTGTACGCTGTGATATTATTTATTTAATTTTCAACAATGACATCTCAGCTTCATTTCTTAATTTAATTTGATAATTTCTTCTGTACTACAGGAAGGCCTTTGTTTTGTTGGTATCATTTTTGTTGCAACTTATGTATACGCTCTTTAAAATTTTCTTATCAAGCCAGAGGTCATACCCAGTTTCTGGTCACAGGAAAATTAGGTCACTCTTACTTTTAAAAAGTTTCGGCTTGAAATGTTTATTTTTACATGTATAATATGTTTATTGTCTAATAGTTCCACAAAAGCTATAAAATATATTTTTTTAATTCAAAAGTAATTTCATTAACAATAAATAAATGGACATTATTGAAATCCAATTAGAAGTATCAGTATTCATCTTTTCAATAAACAATTTTTTTGTGTTGCTTTGAGGACCTTGTTTACTGGGCTCTGCCCTAGAACAGGAAATGCTCCAATGGCTTCCATGGCTGTGCCTCCTGTTGATGAGGTTTGGTAACAATCATTCAGAGGGTCCAATTTAAAAAAAAAACTTGTAACATTGATGGAATGTCTGTGTGGTTACTTGAATGCTGCATTATACAATATACGTAAGAAAATTAATTAAATTTTCTTGAAAAAATATATGTTTTCCCAATTCATTGAAAACAGCTAATGTAATTCCTATACACAAAATGTTATACCTGTTTATAATGGTAATTACAGCATTATTTAAATTTTATTTGTTCTGAGCAAGGTGTTATAGAAGTTTTAGTACAAAGATTGTTAAACACTGTGGAAAGATATAAAATTCTTTCTTGGCAGCAATACAGATTTTCAAAAAATATTAGCAAAATTGATGCAGTAATGAATTTTATGAGCCTAGTTGTCGAGAGACTAGAGATACGGGAACATGTGCAGAACATATTTTATGATCCCATTAAAGCTTTTGGTTGTGTGCATCATCATACTTCGTTGCACCAATAAGAAGCATGTGGCGTGCTTCGTCTGCCATATAATTGGCTTACGTTTTAACTCCAAGATAGGGTTTAGCGTGGGCAGATAACGGGCATCTAGACATGTCTAATAGAAGCAAAATGGCTCCTGGACTCCTACAGGGATCAATTCTTGGGTCTGTACTAGCCCTAATTTATATCATCAATTGAAATTCACTTATTTAGAATGTTGATGTGATCTACTATGCTGATGACCATAACTTTTTATTTTTAAAGAACCAAGGATGGAAAGTGCATGAGACTTGAAAGAAAGAGCAAAATTTTAATAATTTCTTTTCAAATTATGCTGGATAAATAAAAAAAATAATCATTATGTATATATTTTTTAGGTGTGATACAGTTTAGTTATCAAACCAAAAGCCAAAGGTTTTGAAGTTACATATAAGCAGAAATAACAAATTAAAAGATCTAATTTTTCTTTTGGCAAGTGTTGATCTACGTCAGTGGGTACATTACTCAAAAATAATACTTAATTTTTATCTGGAATAATTTCAAGGAGCTTCATCATCATCGTCGTCATCATCGTCAGACGTTTCCGTTCTCACGGGTCGTCGTACACAGCCTCCTCCACTTTAGTCTATCCTTCCAGGTCTCCTCTTCATCCACCTGTATTTTCTGTAGTCCCCTTCTCTCTATGTCTTTCCACACTTGGTCCTCCCATCTTCCTCTCGGTCTTCCTCTTGGTCTTCTTCCTCCTTCCTCCTTCTCCAGTGCTATTCTAGGCATTCTATTATCTCCCATCCTCTTCACATGCCCCATCCACTGTATTCTTCTTCCTTCCATTGTCTCTTGCAGTGAAACTACCTTCAATCTTTCTCTGGTTATTTCGTTCCTTATTCTATCTCTTCTTGTAGTCTTCTCTATCCCTCTTAAAAATCTCATTTCTGCAGCTTGCAATCTGCTTAAATCATTTTTAGTCCACGTCTCTGCTCCATATAATAAAATTGGTTGGAAATAAGATTTATACATCAATACTTTTGATTCTTTCCCAATGTTCCAACTCCACACAATCTTCTTCACCATATTGAAAAACTTTCCACTCTTCCATATTCTGTTTCCTATCTCTTCTCTTATTGTGCCCCTATCTGTTATGATACTTCCTAAATAACAGAATTCCTTCACCTTTTCAAGTCTTTTTCCTTCAACTAACACGTCTTTGTTATTTCCATCCCTTCTCTCTACTTTCATTACTTTACATTTTTGTATGTTCATCTCTAAACCATATTTCTTCGCCACTTTTGCCCATTTGTTTAACTCTCGTTCTAACTCTTCTTCCCTATTTTCCCATATCATTATGTCATCCGCATATGCTATTGTCTTAAGTTCTTCTGCTCCTCTGTTTCCTTGTAGAACAGCCTTCAAGGAGCTTAACATATTTAATTAGTTCTTTTACAATCAAATATTTATTACTCAAATTTGATATCCATTTAAACTTATTCCTGAAACTGGGATAAACTGCATGTTAAGTATCATGACAACAATGTAGGTTATAATATAAAAATTCCAGTATTTTAATTGTGATATCAAAATGACATATTCTACTAATCCACATATGGTCTCACAACAAACATTACGCCAGAATTCATCACTAAATACAGTCGACTCTCGATAACTCGAACCTCAATAAGTCGAATTCTTTGATAACTCGAATTTTTTCCGTTCCTTTGAGAAAACCTGCCTAAGTCGGAAAAAAACTATGTGTAACTCAAATTAATTTTGCACCCGAATTTTACCTCAATAACTCGAAGTGATAGAAAAATTACCTCTATAACTCGAAGTTCAGTAGATAAGTCAAAGTCTTTAAATACATTACCACTACAACTCAAAATTTTCAGATCAACCCTCGCTAACTCGAAGCTGTGCTGTGTTTACAGCGAACCTGTGTTAGGTCATAGACCTAACCGAACAGGTCTGGACATGTCGCTGAATTGTCCGACTGTCTACCAAACGTCAGTGCCGTGTGCAGTCAGTTCCCACACATTTAGGAAATAGAGTGGCACGTTCTCGTTCCCGGTCTAACCCTGTTTTGCGTTTAGTGAATGTGAGTGACTACAGTACAGTATGAGTGACAACGTGAGCACTAGAAAAGTGAAAACTTTGAATATAGGGGACAAGTTGAAGATAATAAAGTTAGTGGGTGAAGGGAAGAGGAAAAAGAAAGACATTGCCGCAGACTTCAACATTCCTTGCAGCACGCTGTCAACGATCTTGAAAAACAAAGAAGAAATTCAACAAAGGGCTATCGAAGGTAACTTAAAATGTAAAAGGAAAAGAAATGCTGAATTTAAAGATGTAGAAGAGTGCATGATTAAATGGTTTAAACAGTGCAGAGAAAAAAATATTACTCTAGGCGGCCCATTGATAAGAGAAAAAGCTGAGCACTTTGCTAGATCTTTGGGCCACATAGAGTTTAAAGCCAGCAATGGGTGGCTTGAAAATTTAAAAAAAAGGCACAACATTTCTTTTAAGAAAGTTTGTGGAGAAAGTGGACCTGTAGACAATGACGTAGTAGTTGATTTGAAGGCTTCATTACCAGATCTGATTAAAGATTATAACCCCAAAAACGTATTCAATGCTGACGAAACTGCTCTGTTCTTTAAGTGTCTCCCTGATAAGACTTACGAGTTTAAAGAGGAAAAATGTCACGGGGGCAAACACAGCAAAGAACGAATTACTCTTTTGCTTGCGTCAAACATGACAGGCACGAATATGTTAAAACCTCTAGTGATGGGGAAATCAAAAAAACCTCAATGCTTTGCTGGAGTAAAGTCATTACCTGTTGACTACACAGCAAATAGGAAAGCATGGATAAATGCGGAGTTGTTTGCAAATTGGTTAAGTTAGATAAGCAAATGGGTAAAGGGAAGCGAAAAATTATTTTATTTATTGACAACTGCAGTGCTCACAACACTATTCCTGAGCTCAAATGGGTAAAGGTCCAGTTATTACCAGTAAATACGACATCAAAATTACAACCTCTGGATCAGGGCATTATTAAGAATTTTAAAGTTCTTTACAGAACTGAAGTAGTAAGAAGATTTGTGGCTGATATTGAAGACGGAAAGGAGTGTTCAATCAACCTGTTACAAGCCATGCGGTTGATTGACAAGTGCTGGAAAAGTGTAACAAAACAAACTGTTGTTAATTGTTTTAAGTCGTGTGGGTTTGCAATAGATCGGGACCAAGATGTTCCAAGTGACAATGACCATGAACTAGAACCGAGACTTCCCAACGCTGAAGCTGAGTGGACCATGATAAATAACGAGCTCCCGAATTTAGACTTTGATGATTTTGCAAATGTCAACTAGGGTGTTTCAGTCTACGGATCATTATCGGACCAAGACATCATCGCAACTGTAATAAGTGAAGATGTCCTCTCTGATGATGACAATGACGACGGCATGGAGCAGCCACCAGACATCACAACCAAGGAAGCCAAGGCCGCAGTGAACACTTTACGTAGCTACTTAGAACAATCAAGTGACGTACCAGACAACGTGTTCTCTGCTGTTGTTGTTATTGAGAACATAATAGACTTAAATTCTGAAAAAAAGCCTTAGGCAGAAGAAGATTACGGATTATTTTCAAATTTGAATTGTATGTACGTATGAATTGTAGGCATACATTGCAGTGTGACAGTAAGTACAAATGCTGTATGTAGTTACAGCACATACATTAGTTTTGTAAAGGATGTAGGGAATAAAAAACATAGTTTATTTATAGCTCTATAACTCAAATTTTATTTTGTTTACCTCTGTAAGTCGAATTTAGTGAAATATTACCTCTATAACTCGAACTATTCTTAAGTCAAACTATACGTAACTCGAAGAAAACAGCCGTTCCCTTGAAATTCGAGTTATCGAAAGTCGACTGTACTCACTTTGGTCAGTGTATTCATTTGTTAGGGATATTTATCGTTACAAATTACTATAAATCAAAACAAAATTTGAAAATTTCATAAAAATGTTTGATACAACACCCCTCACGATCTCAACCAGATGTTTTATGGTTGTCTATTCTGTTGAATAATTCATTATGTGTCACTAATAAAATTGACACATTAAGGTAAAAATGACATTTGGGCTAGAACTGATATCCGTTATGTAATAATTTAAACAAATGGGCTGGTAGGATTCATTTTTTTTTTACTGATGTAGAAATATTGGCTATTCTGGTCCAACTGTACTTTATTTTTCAAGCAATAAAAATATCATTATTATGAAGCCATATCCAAGGTAGATATTGTCATATCAGCAAAAAAGGCTTTGCAGTTAGTATATTACTTAGTCTATACATTATACTATATTACTTAACACTCTGCATATATTAATAATAACTGAATCGTATACACTTTAATGTTAACATTTAAATTGATTTATTGCCCCTGCGAGTCCTGAATTTGAATCCGGTTTGGCGACAGTATTTTAATCATTAAATCTCATCTGAGCATAGCTGAAGTATTGTGTAAAAGGGTTCCAGTCTCTATAGCTCCAGACCATTCACAAAATAAAACTTCTTAACTAGAAGGATTAGCATTACTCTTAAAAATACCATCAATATAAATGGAAAATCTCATGAAAGAGTTTAGAAATAATGGAGAATTTAATCACAATGAGATATGATTGTACATATTGAATGGACAGTAAACATAAAAATTTCTAGTACTATTCTTATGTAAAATTATGTTAATCAAACATAATATATAATGAAATATATTCTAATTAGAAATTCTATTAATGTAATTGAAGAACATAACATTACATTTAAGAAAGCAACAATTTTCTCTAATTGTCTATTGATGTTTGCTACATTTTTTTTGATTGCATATATTTTATTACATATTAGTATGCAATATCTAATAAAATAAGCTGTGTTGTCAATTTGTTTTGACCATCAAAGCAAATTGACAGAGCTTACAAGACGTTTGTTTACAGGGCAGTGAAATTAATAGAGATTTTTTACATTTTAATCGTTATAATTGAACTTTGCTAACTCTAAAGATAATGATTGAACTTGAAAGATAATGCTGCAAACATTATGTATTGTTGCTCTCTGCCTCTGCTGTTCACAAAGCAACATCGTTCTGCTTTCTTAAAACCTATGGGACTAAATAACTAAGAAGTATCATTTCATTCACTCTCTTCCTGTTGATTTGCCCCTCTCAATCAGACTGTTATTTCATCTCGGCCAGTCAGGTTTTCACTGGAATTTACATTTAGTGTAATATATCTAGATCTAATATTTTATTGAAGCTCTGGTGACGATGTCAATGTATTTTAATGATGTTATAATGACTAATAAAGATTCTTGATTCCAAGTCTGAATCTGTAAGCTGTTCCACATTCTTCTTGATTATTTTTTGTTAATTAAGGAATCATGTTTTGTTTTTCATATTAGATATCACATGTAGCTAAATTTCATGTAGATTCTATTAAACTTCATAGAATTCTGCCTATTGCAATCATCCTCATGACGGAATTCCAGATACACCCCCTTAATCCAAAAATTGATAAATAAATAAATATATACAAACAAAGAATACATAAGATGTTTAAGATAAGTTAAAAATAATAAGGTTAAGAGAGTTGTATAACAGAACTGTCCAGAATAAACATGACGTCAGCAGAATTTCCTATTATTTGATTAGAATCTTATAGAAAGTTCATGATTGATATGAAAAGAGTGATGTCAGAAAATTCCCATTTGTTGGTTAAAAGCTATCTATAATTGATATATAAAGCTCATGCAAAAAACAACATGTCTTAGTCTGTAATTCATGGAATGTTTCAAATTGTATAAAAAGTCATTCATTAACCCTTTGAGTGCCACAGCGTCGCTAATTTTGACGCTACGAAAAGTGCATAAAGTGCCAGCGTCGCCAATTTTGACGTTTCGTATTTCGATAGTATTTTATATAGTACAAGATTATTTGGGCCAAATAATCAGACGGCTGTATTCAATAGGTTCCAAACTATCAATAAATACGAGTTTTATGTTGTTTCTCTACTATTTTATCTGTGAAACTTATGTTTGTTTGGGTACTTATCAAGAAGCCACTATTTTTGGACGAGTTTTCCTTATCGGGGACAAAATAAATTACATTGTTAAAAACAACTGACTTTATTTAACCTATTTTGGAATGTACAAGTTATTACGACAATCAATTAAATCAAAAACTATAAGAACAACGTTTCATTATTCGGAAATGTCAGGTCATTCGTGTGTCTATTTGGAGACGATTTGGAGATAAGAAGTATGACTCATAAAGTATTTTTCTATTCATTATGGAAGAAGGAACGTATAATGAAGTTTATTTTGATCTCTGATAAGGAAAACTCGTCCAAAAATAGTGAGCTGTGATAAGTACCTGTACGATGATTCTGTCTTACAGTCACGCGACGTAGCGGACGAGTACCGTGTTGCGTAACGGCCTTTCTTGTTGTTTATGTGCCGATAACCAAGCATTTGAGTTAATACAAAATAAAATAGTAACTTATATAGTATTTTACTGTATTTCTTTACAAAAGTAATGTATGATTTGAATTGTGTTCAAGCGAAAAACGTGAATTTTCAGTGTAAATATTATTAGGGTTATTATTTAGTAAATGTAAACTTTTATGTAAATATGTTAGCAAGTATTAGTTTCTAAATTTACTAATCATAATTATTTGTGTTGTATTAATGTTTTATTAGATTTATTGGGAAAACTACATCATTACTAAGTAATTTCTAAACTCTGACAAATGAAGTACAGTTTATAAAATGTCGGTACCGGGCAGCATTTTGTTAATACATATAATGCCATGTTTTTTAAAATTCTATAATAAGATATTACACATGGGTTTTATTTATAATCATATGGCCTTTATCATGGTATAAAGAAAAAAAAATCTTAAAAATACCGTATACACACAAATCAGGTCGAAACTTAACTTTTTATACAAAAGTAAAAAAAAACTTTTTTTATAAATACTGAAATTTTTTTAAATCAAATTTTATTTGTAACGATATGTATCATATTCTGCATTTAATAAGAAAAAAAACAACAACAAAATGATGGAAATCTGTTTGGTAGTTTTTTACTACAGCTTTTTTCCCAAAAGCTTACAAATATACGAAAAACAGCGTGGCACTTTATGCATATGCCTTCGGAAAGTACCCGTGGCACTCAAAGGGTTAATGGAAGAATTTAGGTTTTATAGTGATTGGCTGAGATGAATAGAAATACTTAAACTTTATTATACCATTATTCATGATATTGTGATATGACTACAACGGTTATTATGGTTATAATCGAGATTTTTCAATAGCTGTAGACTACGTTTTTGAAATTTTAGAAGTTATACAAGAAAATAACATGGACTTAATCAGTTATTCTCAATACAAGTTTTATTTAGAAAATGTTTATTCTAAATTAATTACTATTATTATATTTCAACATCTATATTTTCTAGTAGTCTCACTTCATGTTTAAATAAAAGACTAACTTCAATGAATTACTGTACTACTATATTATTGTTTTATCTGATTCCATCTCTACTATATGTTTTAAAACAACGTTCTTTTCTTTTTACTCATATGAAAACAGCTGATTAGTTTTAACAAAATATTTTGATTATAACTTTTTTTCATAATACTGAACTATAAGAAATTAGTATTGTTCATTTTTAACATACTTCCACCTAATTAGAATAGGGATTCTAATTATAAATTATTTACAATACAAAAAAAGTTCACACTTATTTTAAACTTCAAAGTCTAATAATTTTGATGGGAGATCACTTTTTCTTCCACTTCTTGTTTTTGTTTCTACGTTTTCACTCTTGCCTTCTGGAACGGTCTCCTCTTTATTCTATTCTAAGGAAAATAAGTTTTGGATCAATGTTGTAAATTCTCCTGTGGCAGTTTTTAATTTAAGAACTTTCGTCTTGTCATCTTTCTCAGGGTACATTTTAATTATTCTTCCTAGTGGCCAGTCAAACCGTTATTTCCCATCACTTCCAAGGAGGACAACATCACCTTGTTCAAGATCACTTTGAAATGTTTTCTTATTTGGTTTTAGAACAAGCTGGCTCAAATACTTTTGAATCTTCTTCTGAGTTCTCTCTTAAACATTGTTGGTAGTTAAATCTAGATAACATATTTCCGTCAATCATATCTAAGTCCGGAATGTCTGTTTTGCTGAGATCTTGCAAAAACATTACGGGTATTGAAGTGATGAAATCTTCAAGGATCAAAGTCAAGGGGCTGGAATTTATAACAGCTTCACAGTCATATAGTATGCTAGTAAGCTCTTCATAGTTAAGTGAAGCTCTGCCCAATACTCTCTTTAATAAGTTCTTAATCATTTGTACCATTCTCTCCCACCATTCACCCCACCACACAGTGGTTGAATCTCCACTGGATTCTTGATATCATTGATTCTCTTTCTATACATTTCCAGTCGATAGATTTAAACAGAATTTTCATACCAACAAAATTACTCCAATTGTCACCGTACACTGTCTTTGGTCTGCCTCTTCTTGCTGCAAATTTTCTAAATCCTAGCATAAAACCATTTGTTGAAAGCGATGTGATAAGTTAAAGATATATAGCTGTGTAAATGGCAGAAGTGAAGACCACTATCTAACCCTTTGTATTATCTCTTTGTATTAAAGGACCAGTCAAATCTATCCCGACTACCTCAAACACTTTTGCATCTCTGACCCTACTTTCACGTAACGTGGGTGATGAAGTCTGTAAGGGTTTTAAAGAATGTCTCTTACACTTGACACAATTTTCTTAGTTTTATTTTGGGTAGCTAAGCATTTTTCTTGAATTGGTGAACTACATCTTAAAATATTACTCTTTAGGTCACTAGCATCTGTATTAACTGTTACTTTGCTGAACAAATTGTCTACTTTGATTTTTGCACAATCAAAGGAAGGCACTTTGTAAGCATCTGCTGATGTATACTCTTCATCAACTTTAGCTTCATCTCTTGTATCTAATACCTATTCAATAATTAATTGATCGAACTTGTCAAGTTGTTCACTGACTCTACTTAAGGTTCCAAGATCTAATTGTAATGAATCTACTTCAATTTCAGATCCTTCAAGCTTTTTTAATAAATTATTGTATGTTCTTGTGAAATATACCCTGACAGGCCTTCTTTCCATCACAAGTCTTTCCATGACCTATCCTATAATGTTTTGTTTTAGTTTATAACTATCGATGTCTTCTATTTTTAACTCATCAATAAATATAGTTCTGAAAATCCACGTAGGGTTTCACCAAATATTATATTTGAACATCTATATTATCTAGTAATCTCACTCCTTGTTTAAATAAAGACGAACTTCAATGAAATATTACTTTTATCTGACTTCACCTATACTACATGTTTTACAACATTCTTTTGTTTTTACTCATATGAAAACAGCTGATTAGTTTAAAAAAACATATATCTTGATTATAAAATTTCTTGAAAACACTGATCTATAAGAAATTAATATTTTTCATTTTTAACAACCACCATAACAACAGAATTCATTGTTCTTTCGGTGATAAAGATATTTTTATGAGTCAAAAAATATTTAGAGAATAAGAAAATAAAAGATTATGATTTAATCATAAAAAATATCAATAAAAAATTAAATGTATAATTATTATGAGATGCTTAATCTTGAAAATTGAAAGATCTTAAATTAATCTTTTAAACGATATAGAAGTAACTTATTGAAAGTTACAAGACATTGCTAAAAAGTCTTCTCTTCAAAAAATGGATGGATAAATTGATAAATCACGATTGATGAACTCAACTAAGTTTCAAAAGATTAATCAAAACCTAAAGCAAATATTATAAATGTTCAGATGTCATCGTCTATCAAAGGATATTTTAAGAATAATGGATAGATAGAATAATAACCTAATTCGGATGAAACAATCATTGCTATTTCTCCATATTGAGAATATCTAATAGATAACATTTTTTTTAATAATTGGAAATGTGTTGAATGAAAACAAAAATATTAAATGTCAAATAGCAATAGAATGTGAATATTAAAGAAAAGTAGTATAATAATAATGATCCTAAAACTACAAAGATGTATTTTCAATTTAAATCTGACTATATTTTTAATATTAATGCTGTTATTTCAAGTCAGTTTGAAAAGACGATTATTAAAACAAAATAATCAATCAAATAAAGAATATAGTTGGACTTAAAAGAGATATTTTTTAGAGATGTAATTATCTAGAATCATGACTGTTTAAATAGTACAAACAAGAAAGTTATTGGTAAATATAAAGATGAATTGAATGGTGAAATCTAAGATTTTGCATATTGGGATAAAAAATATATTTTTATAAATACCAATATAAAAATCCTGTCTGATGTAAAGGAATGAATAGAAATTTTGTGAACAAAATAATAAATATGGATAAAGAGATAAGGATTCAAAGATAGAGAAATGACTTGTATTAGAAGCTATAAATACAAGTTTTTATACAGTTACTATTAACAAATCAGTATTGAGATTGAAAGATGATAAAAGAATTTTATTAGATAATAAAGTTAAAACAGTGGTATCCTGGTATAAAAAATGAAGTGAAATCTGAAATTTTAAATGAGAAACATAATTGGTAGATTTGATAATTAAATACGAGGGCTATCCAGAAAATAACAGACGTTTTGAAATAAAAAAAACTAAGCAACTGAAATATATATGGAACATTTTATTATATACATTTAAAAGCTACATTCTTAGGCTATTTTTCAACAAGTAGTTCGATTCCAGCTTTGTAGAAAATCTGGTAGTCGCTTGGTGCTAGATTTGGGTTAAAAGGCGAATAATCAAACACTTCCCAATCAAAATCATTGAATACTTGTTGTGTACAATTGGCTGTATGGGGATGTACATTGGTGTGGAAAAACAAAATTTCTTAGCTAAATTTTCCCCTATGCTTGTTTTGTATCGCTCGCTGTAGCTTCTGCAATATTTCACAGTACCTTTCTGTGTTGATTACTGATCCTCGTTCAAGGAAATCAACCAGAATCGCACCCTTAGCATCCTATAAAACAGTTGCCATAATCTTTCTCACGTTTGGAGACATTTCTGTGGTTTTTTTGGAGAATGTGTGTGTCCCCATTCCATAGACTGCATTTTTGTTTCACAATTGACATGCTTTTCCCATGTTTCATCACCAGTAACGATACGATCAAGAAGTTCGTTAACATGTTTGTCTTATTTATCAAGGAAAGTTAACGATGCTGAATGTCATTGTTTTTTGTGATCTTGTTAATAAATATTATTAAATTTATTTTCAGTATGATCTAAACGTAAATCTTAATGTTATATTTTTTCAAAACTTCATTGAAATCCTTAATTAGTGAACTTTAAACCATTATTTTTATGTAAAAGAAACTTTATAGTTGACTCATTGCATCTTTTATTATATCTTTAAATGCATTAGAAACGTCTTTTTTATGTTTTATTTAAACTGCTCTTAACCAAACATATTTTGGGAAAGTATCAATAAGATTTAATATTTAAATTCCTCATTTAGATTTGAATAATGTGATATTATTACTAAATCTGCTGCCCACAGATCATCAGTTCTTAGAGTTATAACTTTTCTCTTTATAAATTTATGTCTTATGGGTGCATGAATTTCTCTAGCTTTATTATCAATTTCTCTTTTACTATCAATTTTTTTATTTAATAATTACTGGTTTTTCATTAGGATTTACATTTATATTATTACACTTTTAACATTTTGCCATAATTCTATATAACCCATTTTTTATTTTAACAATTTTAGAATCTATATTTTTAGTTTTATTTTTAGATTTATAACAATGTATTAAATCATTTTCTGTTTATAATGTAAAATACGAGGCCTATTCAGAAAGTAACAGATGTTTTTGAATGGTGCGGCAGTGGGCGGGGCTACAGCCGCCATCTTGGTGTCAAAACGCTCTGGTGTTCAGTACACATCGAGCTGTAGTCGTGTGAGTTCTGTATCTCTTTTACTTTTCTCACTGTGATTAATTAAAATGTGTACTGCAATTGAAAATCCTGCCACTTGTGAAGTGTGTTCAGTGATAAGGTTTTTGTTGGCAAAAAACTATAAACCAATTGAAATCTATCACCAACTGTGTGAAAGTTATGGAAATGGAATAATGAGTGAAAGCAGAGTAAGGCAGTGCTGTATTAGTGTATGAACACTTCTGGTTCAAGTGAATTATATTTTCAACGCTAATGTTGAGTTTGCCTTCTTCCCACGATCAAGAGTGTATATTTATGGTTATTGTAATTTACTTCAATGGTACTATTTTTTGTTCCATTGCTGATATTGGCTCTTTTCTGATCAAGAAAATATATATATATATACGATATATATATATATATATATACGATATATATATATATATATATATATACGAGTACATACAATGCTCTGAGAACCCTACTATTGTCAAAAGACAATAAAGGTTAGACTACATTGTCTCGTATCCACCTACGCATTGCTAGCAGTTACCCATTCCTTTGCGCATAATTTAGTAGTCATTGCACGTGTATGACCACTGCTGATTCTAGTGAATTGTGTTTCCAATGTTAAGTTTGTCTTGTTGCCACAATCAAAAAAATGCGCCAAAAAGTATATATTTATGGCCATTCTAATTTACTTTGTTAGAAAGTAACATTGTCTTTTAGATATAATACTTATTATTTCATAAACATGTACAGCTAAATAATACATTAACAATGACTATCGGTTAGCGCAATCGGTTGATAAGTTTATGGGTAAAAGTAAAATAAACAAAAAAAGGCACTTTCGCATACATAATTTTATTAGGATTAAGATTTTTAGATACAGTTTTGAATAATTGTAATAAAAATAAAATCATCTGTTGTGACAGTTGTAATATGTAAGGTATGACAAAAAATCAAGTTCATTTTACAAACACACAATAAGTAATAGTAATAAGTAGAAATTTACAAGTTACATTATAATTTTATTGATCTCATCATCACAACTGGTTCAAATTCATGAGTTAAATTCAAAGGTATGTCATATTTCATTACACTTATCTGATTAATTTTACTTTTTTAATTTGGAAAAACTTCAACAATATATTACGAATAATTGTTGTAAAGGCTACATCTGCATACTTGACACTAACAAACTTTGTTATTCCTTATGTAGTAAAAATAAATTATCTATTTTGTTTTTTTAGTCATTGCTACATTACCATTGAAATTTATTACTTAACCTCTGTCTACTTTTTACCAATGAAAAGCATTATTTATTTATCAAAATTCATTATAAAAAGTCAAATAAGACGTTATAATTATATTCAACAGAAATGTTAAAAAATGTTACCCATTTTTCTTGTACTAAAATGTTTGAAATATTTATTTCGTAATCAGAATAATGTATATATTTATAAAGAATACTAGCGAGCCCGGCGCGCTTTGCTGCGCATTTCAATAATTTTTTGCAAAAGTTGCCCGCGGCTTCGCACGCAATTTCCCGTTGAAAACAGTACACTATATTCACTTATTCTTTTTCTATCACATTCTAAACATTGCTGAGATAATTGATAGTCGTTCCATCGTGAGCCTCTTGGGCGTATTATGAAGGTATGTACCATATTCCTGCCTCTATCTAGCTGTTACCCACGGCTTCGCACGCAAATCTTAAGAACCGAAGTCCTTATATTACTTAGTAAATTTTTTTTTTTTACTATAATAAATTTTAGATTAAATTAGTTATATCTCCGATGCCACGATTGAGCTTGCTTTGTTGTCTCGATCGAGAGAATATGTACACACGGAGTTTTGAGAACCATACTTCTGTCAAAAAAAACAACTAAGGTTGATTTTATAACATTCTTTATATTTGTAGCCAACGTAAGATAGTAATTATGATATCTGCATTACTCTTCTGATCAAGCATGAGCATGGTTTATATTAAATAAATATTGCAGTTAAAGGTGAATTTTTACGTCAAATTTGAATTGTATTATCTGGATAGTAAAGTCTATGTTTAACAGTGATTGCAAAAACAGTTTAAACAAAATTTGTCGTTTCTCTTAAGCTTACTCTATGCTTTAAAACTATAAGTGTAATATATGTTTACAAAGAACAGCTGATTAAAAATTTGAAAAGACGTTAACATATGTTTGCTGCAATGCATTTCTTATGGGTATTTCTGTAACCAGTGGGGCGGAATCCTGAATCGGGAAAGGGATGGGCATAGCTTATAAACCTTCTCCGTGGAAAAATACATATACGTACAAATTTTCATCATGATCGGTCCAATAGTTCACGATTCCATAAAGGACAAACATACAAACATTCATTTTTATATATATAGAAGATTATCTCTTAATTAATAACTTATACAAGAGTAAAATGTGTAAATTATTAATTAAGAGCTTGGCTAAGAATTTAATTGGTTTTTTGAACAGAGTTCCTGAGTAAATAAAAAAGTAATTTCACATTTGTTTCAGATTAGTGCGTTAGGTGTGGAAGAGAAATCTTTAAAGGATGTACTTCAACTGGATTTTCAAGATAGACTCTCCTTGTTTTGGATTAATGGCACTAAATTTTCCTGTGGACACAAAATAGCACAAGAAACATATCTTATCAATTGTGTATCTTGCCTTAATAGTTTACATAAATGAATAAGTTGTTATATACATTTCAAAAGTAGATGTTGCAATTGGAACTCAAAAGTACTTGTTTATTGTTTAATTAATAAAAACTGAAATCAGTAACACTTCAGTTATATCAAATGTTTGTTAAATTCTTGACATGGTTTATACATACTATTAATTTGATATGTAATATGAATCTGCAAGTGATGTAATACCACTATATGAAACCATTAGAAAGTCAGCCATGAAAAGCGTTGTGGAACTTTTGAAGAGAAGTGTTGTAAATCCTGACTCTACAGATCAGGAGCTCAACACATCGTTGCATTTAGCTGTGATGATAGGTGATACTATAATAGTGAAAAATGTGTTGGGTTTGGGAGCCTCAGTCAATTTTGTAAACATTGACAGAGAAACACCCTTGCATAAGGCTGCAATGGGAACAAACTCGGAAATAGTGAACATTCTTTTAGAAAGAGGTGCATCCACGGACATTCAAAACAAGAAAGGATATTCCCCGTTTCATATAGCTGTATCAAAGGGATACAAACAAATCTTAGACCTGATGTTGGACGCAGGACCGAGGATCAACTTAAGAACCAATACAGGAGAAACGGCGCTTCATATTGCAGCGTCCCACCACAATTGTATATTGGCGGAAATGCTTCTGGATAGAGGAGCCCTTGTCAACGCTCGGACCAAGAATGGTTCCACTGCACTTCATATGGCAGTAATTCTGTTGGATTTAACCATGACTGAACTATTGTTGGAAAGAGGTGCAAATGTCAACATACCAAACTCTGAGGGACAGACTGCCCTACATTTTGCATCAGAACAATGGAATTGCAGACTTTTTAAACTGCTCTTAAATGGAAGCGATAGAGTGCTCATCAACACTCAGAACAGAAAGGGGGACACTGCTTTGCACATCGCAACCCGCAATGCAGACTCCATGATCGTGGATCTGTTGCTAGCCAGGGGAGCAATGATAAATGTGAAGGACAATGCAGGTATGACTGCCATTGATTGTGCCGTGGCAAATGGCCACACCTTTTTAGTCCAGAAACTTATTAACAGTGGGGCGACAGTGCATGTGGACAGTGTTATTGTGGATAAGAGTGAAGATATATTTACAAAAAGCACAAGAAACATCGTCATTGAACATATGGTCAGGATGGAAACAGCTCTTGAGTTTGAAAAGGTGAATAATTTTGAATCCCGATTTAAAAACTTAAAACAAGACCTTAGAAAGGCTTGTAAAGAAGAATTACAGATGATTAAGAAAACAAACATCTTAAACAACTTTGAACTCTCTGATTTTTTTGATAATCCAGCTGTTTCATACAATTCTCCTCCTTACAAACATTTCAGTGACTTGTTTAACTCAGTAGAAGTTTTAAATAAGTTCCCGAACTTCGCTTTGCTTTTTAAGATCGCACTGATAAATATCAAACGAAGATTTTCATATTTGATTAGGGCACGGTATTTTTTTCTTGTTCTGTGTAAATTTAAAAAGTTTAATTTTACTCTTCCCACAATTTGTATAAGAAAAATTCTTATTTGTCTTAGTGATACAGAATTAGAAAATTTGATTGTATGCTCAGAGAATATCATCAGAGATAGCTTAATATTGTAGCATTATTAAAAAAATGTTTTGTTAGGTTGCAGAATTTTATGTTTTTGTTTATAAATAAATTAGGGTAATATTGACAAACTCGATTGTAGTATTATTGGCTTTAAATATTTCAACATTGATATCAGTATAAAACAATACCAGAATAGAATTCAGTAACCTATATAAACTAAATTAAATGACACCACTTAACTGGTGAAAAGTTTCTCGTACTCTTTGTGAAATATTACATAACACTCCTAGACAGTGTTAAGAAATTTCTACTAAAGTTAATTAAATTAATCTTTTACTAAATTAGTAAATTAAATTTTACCAAATGCTGCCATTCTAAAAATGTCTTCTGTTTTTATTTGTGAAGTCCTAACTTATTCAATTTATGTATCACTCAGGGTGTTTTTCCTGACTTATTGAAGGTTATTAAGGTAATATACCCATACACAAAAGAGGAGCAAAAGATTTATGTGGCAATTATAGGCCTATATCTATTGTGCCCACAGTGTCAAAAGTCTTGGAGCGACTTACATGGTCAGCTTGTGCACTTTTTGGAAAACAATAACTTATTGTCAAAAAGTTAGTTTGGCTTTAGACCTAAGAAGAGCAGTGTTGGAGCTGTTCAACAAGTAATAATCAACTCCTATGAAGGTATTGAGAACCATAATAGTGTAGTTCTGAGATCCTATGATATGTCCAGGACATTTTACACTGTGGACCACAGCATCTTAGTAAATAAGTTACCTTATTACTTTTTCAGTAATTCTGTTATAAGCCTGTTAAAATCATATTTAGAAAATAGACGTCAAACCATGTTCCTAAACGGCAACTTTTATAGCACTCTGTATGTACGCCATGGAGTTCCACAAGGTTCCATTTTGGGGCCAATGCTTTTTGTCCTGTATATCAACGACCTTTGCAGATGACTTGGGGATGTGTATACAAGATAAGTGTGTAGATAATACCAATGCCATTTTAACAGACAGTTCTGAGACCATTCTCGATTGGTGCAGTGCCAACAAACTTAATCTAAAATCTCAAAAAACACAAGATCATTTTAAATTAGGCCTAGTTCTATTAAACAAAATATTCACCATTTTGACAATGTCTTACAAACTGACCAAAGACTTTATTCTTGAATATAGTAAATAATAACATGTATTTAAAGGGTTGATGCATTTTTAAAATGTATTTGTGTTTAATAATTATACGTTAGTATGGATTGTTGTTATCCTTTAACTGATGACATTGTTATACACTTTGTGTTCTGACAATAAATGATTGATTGATTGACTTACCAGTAAAATTTAAAATTTTCTTCTTTTTTGCACTGTCATAAAGCATTGTTAAACCCATCATCTTTGTCTCAGAACTTGATGATTGCATGAGGAAACCAGCTTTGCTAACAAACCAACCTACCGTGCCAACTTTGTAGCAGCAGCATTGGGAATACAGCAAATTATTGGCAGTTTAAATTTTAACCTTTTATTGTCCAAAATCAGGGTCGTACCCAGGAATTCATTTTTGTAATGGTAGATAATCCAAGGATCAAGAGCATTTAATTGTATTCTTACTTTTTTATAATAAGCATTCAAAGTATTTATAATATTTGACATTTTTCATCTGAATAGCATATTCAAAGAATAATAAACTATAATAATGAACTTTTCGTTGATCTATAATGACGTTAATTAGAAAATCCAAATTTTATATTTTATAACTTTACAAAAATAGTTTTCTTTGCAAACAGTTTGTGGTATTCAATTAGATAAGATTCATTAAAATTTATTAATGCTGTTATACAAAAAGTGTTTAAATAAGCACAAGTAAACACAGGAGTGAAATAATGAAAATTAGTAACAATTTATTTTATGCACGTCACCCTTAAGCACTAACAAATATTCTGCCAAATGGGAAGCTGAAAGTCCAATGCCAAAATGCGTTAGATCGAAACGTAATGTGTTCTGTTCTATAAAATAGTATATATTTTACGAAACATATATCATACTTGTAAGAAATCAGTCACGCATATGTATACCCATTCTACCAATGTATACTTGAAGATTACACAATTCTTAGTGTCGGAAGTAACAATGAGATTTTCTGAATTTTGCAATAAAGTTTCAGTCAGTTGGTGAGATAAGGTTATAGTGAACCTGATTATTCCCATGTATACCATTAGGGGTTGTTAGTGCAGACAATGTACGTTTAAATACCATGGAACTGGTGAGGCGTAGTAGGTCTATTTCTAAAGCATAAATTGAGTCTGGCTTAGGGCTACTAGGATTAATTTGGTTTTATTAAAAATTAATGACAACACTTGATAGGAATATTTTATAATATTGCCAATGAAATATGATAAGTTTGTGACAGATATATGATATTTTTTAATACAATTACCGTATCATATTTAAAATATGCAATTCATTAATGTATTTTTGCTAGAATGAAAAAATTGTCAAATGTTAATATCAGTATATTGATTCATTCATTTAGGTAGAAAATGTACAAATTTTTTAACAAATACAGTTAATTTAAATTATGAACTTAGTTTTAAAATGTATTGTGCAAATAGTTAATTTAACTAAGTGATAGATTATCTGTAAATTAAGTAATTGAAATATTGATTTTTTACACATTAAAAATAGTTAAACTTTGAGAACTCAAATGTAGCAATTTAATTTAGAGACTTTGTGGACCATTTATTATCAAAACATTCCTGCATTCTAAAGACCACTGCTTAGTTTATTTTAACTACATGCCATGAAACCCTTCCTAACAAGAATAAGGATAAGGATTAAAGACAATAATTATAAATGTTATATTTATTCATTTGTACTGATTTTATGCCAAAGCAGAACTTGTGTTTTGATAGTTATACAACGTGAGAAAAGTATACAGATCTCAAATAATTATGTTTGGGGCAATTTATATGTTTGTATATTTAAATAAATAACTGTGATACATCTTATTTCAAACTAAGAAAAATCACAGTAGTTCCATTATAAGTCCATCAAATAAAATTTCTGATCGATAATAGTACTATCATCTACAATTTTTAAAATGTTTATTACAGTACCTTTTAAATTCATAATTATAAATGAATAAAACTGTAATATTCTGAGGGACGATGTTTAATTATTTGGATAGCTTTCAAATGCAGTCATTGGGGGCAACTTTAGTTTTTTAAATTAAAAAAAAAAAAAAACAAATGTCAATTGTTGTATGTAATTTTGCTATATAGGTCACAGTTCATAAGTAGATAACCTCAAAAATAGTGAAGTACATTTTATATCAGCTTCAAAACTATTAAGTGTTCTATATCTTTACTGTAGGTACGCAATACTGCCCTGCTAAGCAAGACTGCAGTATCTGCAAAATCCTCAAACTGAGATATTGGGCCTTAAAGTTTTTTAAAGTGCCCTTTCAATGTAAATCCTAAAGAATGATTGTTTTATACTTTTTAGAACTAAAATGACAATAAAATTCATTTAAAATGGTTAAAAGTTATAAATTTTGATTTTTATTGGTAAAAAAATCACTTACTGCACTTTTGCTTAGTACTATACTATACACATCCATATGGCTGCAACTGCCTACCTTTCTGCTAAGGTAGATTGCAGTATCTGCTGTTCAGGTTTGATGTTTATAACTGTAAACTCCCCTTAGCGTGTTTATTTTAATATACCTACTTTTAATTTTTTGGAGAACAATAACATTTATTTCAAACTTCCATGGCCTTTAACAAGAAAAGCCTTGAGAAGAATCTAAACAGACAAAATTAATTTAATAAGTATTAATAGGTTCTAATAATTAGGTTCTCATTTTGCTCCATAACACAAAATGTATTAATGTAAAAATAACATTTCCTTATTTGTAGATTTAAGATTTACATCGAAACATGTATCGTGGGTCTAAGACTAGTCACCAGCATTTTTAAAAAAATATTTGAACAAACATTGTCTTAAGTTCTCAACATTTTTGGTTGTCCGCCTTTTCACATCAGAACGGACACATGAGTTCAATATAAAGGTGTTCCTCTCTGTCCATGAACTATTCTAAAATTGGGAATTTATTTTTTGCCATTGATTTTCATCAATTTCTTTGCCGCAGCCCTTTTTACAATCTTGGCATGGTGGCAATACCAAATGTTGCACGCCCCTCATCTTCACTGGAAATACTAATATTTGATGATACTGATGTTGTAACAGTAGTTTCTTGAGGTGGATCATCAAACATATCATAATTCTTTGGAAAATCTAATATACTGTTATTGTTATGTACAATTCCATTAAAAAATATTCCATGTATGGCTTGGAGACGTGTTTTCAAGCTCTGGTAGTTCAATTATAACTATTTCATTGTTAGCTAGTATTATAGGCTCAATTGGTCCATCAAGATTTTCCTCAATTTCAATTAAAGTATTTTCCATGAAATCTAATCAATTGTCATGAGAGATGTCGTTAACAGCCAAAACAGTTACATTATTGCTAGGCACAATCATTTTTTCAAGTTCTATCAACTCAACAAATATTTCATTGTTTATGGTCTGGTCAATTTCGCAGTCTTCAACTGTAATACAATTGGTTCGTTGACAACACTATCACAAAAAAATTCAGCTGCATGATTTCTGTTTGGTATTTGAATATTATTAGATACAGTTGGTTACCTTGTTGTAGTGCAAGTTCCTTTAACCTTCTAGAACGATTTGACACATAAGGCCTAGAACTCATCATTTTGTAGATGATTTAACCTTTTCACAAATACATAAACAGTACTGAAAAATTAAAACAACCGTTAAACAGACTAGTCTGTGTCTGGTTTTAAGCAAAATAGTTCACTGAGTATTTACTCAGTGAAATATTGCTAGACTAAATGATGCAACAAAACAGTCAGAGTAAACAGTATCTGCAACAGCTGAGTGAACCATGCTAAACATAACTGCCGTATCTACTGTATACTAAGCAAGAGTGCAGCATCTACGCCGTAGATACCGCATTCTTCCTTAGCATTGTGTACTTACGGCACTCTTGCTTAGTTTTAGAAGGCCTCTGACGGTAGATACTGCAATTGAATATTAAATAACTCTGAAACGACTGCAGATACGGCATTTTTATTTAGTCCAATGAATTCCTCGTGGTTCAAAACATGGAAATCGATATAAATCTCAAAAAGTGAAATTTTGCAGATACGGCACTTTTGCTTAGGAGGGCAGAATACTGATAGCAAATAGTTGTATCTTATCCAAAACATTTTCCAAAAATCAACTAATACATAAACAGAGTTAAAAAAAAAACTGAAAATTAAATATAGTTTAAAATTATTTTGTACACGTTATTTTATTAAAATTTCATTATAAACATGTTCTAAATATTATTTACATAAGCTCATCCTACTGCACTGCCCAATACCAGAAACTGTGCCACATGTTAAATCTACAAATGAAATGTTATTGTAAAAATGGTTATTTAAGGTATACAATTAAAAACTTAAATATAAATATGACTATAATTTATGTAAATTTGTATATTTGAACATAAAAGTGTTTGTGAATAAAGATTATATATTTGTTGCATGTTGTCTGTTAATCACATTTTTTAAACCTATATATGAGATTTTATTTAAAAAAATAGGACTTTTTACTTACAATTGAAAACTTATAATATATGTAAAGTTGTATATTTGAGCATAAATGTACAACTTTGTTATTAAGTTTAAACTTTAAACAATTGGACCTGATTTGAGCTTGTGACTTCATCTCTCAACCCACAGTTTAGTGTTTTGCACATAATCCAAACCAATTGTTAGGACATGTGGTTAACCTCTATTTTTAACTTCTTTTAAAGGTGCTTATAGATCATGTTCAATTTTATTTTATGAACTAATAGTTATGCAGCTGCAACTCTTAAGTGGCATCATTAAAGTGAGTTCTTGATTTAATTTTAACTCTTCACAATAACATTCACTCTGTGTTTTTCCAAATTGTAAATCTAAGTTTTCATTTAAAAAGTAGCAGCAAATGATTTACTAACTCTCTTTTCTAGATATTTTACTATAGAGAGTACACATTAGCATTTTGTTCAACCTTGCATCTAAATATACAGAGCGAGTTTTATGTCCCGGCACACCTGGATATAATTTAAACGGCCCGAGATATCTATGTGAAACCTTGATCCTACCTATTATAAAATATTTTTTTAATTTTTCAAGTTGTTGAAAATTTCCCCCCCTTTTCTAAAGGGGGACAACTTTTTCAAATACGAACCCCTATCATGCGACCCTCATTTTAAAGGGAATAAAAAAAGAAATCCCAATAATGCAAACTAGAGGTCTCTACGTTTATTTTAACAGATTTTATGACAAATTACAATTAAGTAAAGGGGGGGCAACTAAACATTTTCAAATACAAACCCCTATCATGTGACCCCTCATTTTAAAGGGAATAAAAAAATAAATTCAATAATCCAAAACTAGAGGTCTCTACGTTTTATTTTAACTGATTTTATGACAAATTTTCAATAATAAAATCATTAACTGTCTTCGTCCTGTTTATCGTAACATGAGTTAACACTAACGCAAATTCTAAAAACAGTTACCAGTTTTAATGTAGCAGGTGTTCAAAACTGTTCACCTTCGGCTGTTTGACAGTGTGCTAGACGTGTGTAAAAACTTCAGACAGGATAGGGGTTTGTATTTGAAAATTTTTAGTTGCCCCCTTTACTCAATTGTATATTTATCATAGCATCTGTTAAAATAAACGTAGAGACCTCTAGTTTGCATTATTGGATTTCTTTTTTTATTCCCTTTTAAAATGAGGGGTCTTATGATAGGGGTTTGTATTTGAAAATTTTTAGTTGCCCCCCTTTAGGAAAAGGGGGGTGAAAATTTTCAACAACTTGAAAAATTAAAAAAATATGTTATAATAGGTAGGGTAAAGGTTTCACATAGATATCTCGGGCCGTTTAAATTATATCCAGGTGTGCCGGGACATAAAAACTCACTCTGTATGTAAGATTTGTATGCATATCTAGTTTCTTTTTGAGGAAGCTGTGATTATGATTTCACTCTTATCTGCAGTCATTTGCCGTACTTTTCTTAGCCACAGTATCAGCAAACTTCAAAACTTTCACCCTAGCTTGTTTTATTACATTTCTTTTCCCTGCCATTTAATTACACACACGCTATAATACTGCCAAACGCTTAGAATAACAAAAAAACAATTAGAGGACATGGCAGAGAATCAATTGTATATTGTAGTAATCATCAAATAAATTACATTTGATGAAACAATTAAGTTGATCAATGACAGCAACTAAGTGTGTTAAAAGTTAGAGGACATGGCAGAGAATCAATTGTATATTGTAGTAATCATCAAATAAATTACATTTGATGAAACAATTAAGTTGATCAGTGACAGCAACTAAGTGTGCTAAAAGTCAAAGACTAAGGCCCTTTTAGCACAAAACAACATAGCTTTCCTCAGCCTTGGTTTCCATACAGAAATTATTTTTTTGCGTAAGGCATGTTTAGCATGTGCTCATTCAATTAGTCTTTCATCATTGTTAATTAAGTGAACCAAACTTGTATTTTCATTGATCAAGTAATTTGCAAGTAAATACAAGAAATGTTAAGACTTTAAACACGTGATGTGACAATAATACTAAAATATAAGGAATTATTTAGTTTGACATCGTGACTCCAAATCAGTCAGTGCATGGGTAATGGCTGGTAAGAGAACCTGACTTTTTTCCATATATGTTGAGAAAGCGAGCTAGCGGTTTAGGGGGAACCTAATGAAATTTGGAACACAGATGTGTGGTTATCTCTATAAATGGTTTTAAGTATTGTGGTTTTAATCCAAGTATAAAAATATAATCTCAAATGGTTTGATATAATGTTCGTTATAAAAAAAATTGAATCCATACACTTTTGTATCAACTGTTTATCTTTAGTTGGAAAAAAAGCTCGTATTTACTTTTTACTTCATAAAAATTATGTTATCTTCAGCCATGTTTTTGTGAGCTTGATGTTTAAATAGTAAAAAATGACTGCATCAAATGTAAAACATTTCTCATAAAATGATTACAAAATTTAACTTTTTTTCTAACTTAAAAGTAAACATCTTGAAAGGATGTGATTTTGACTTTTTTAAATTAATCTAAAATCCATTGTACAACATTATTGGAAAACATAACGGGACTATTGTATTTATCACAGCCTGTTACAATGGCCTTTTACAATTAATTATGATGCTCAGCAATATTGCGAACTACAGGCACAGGTGTACAACGGTTTGGCTCTGTAATACTGTCAAACTACAACTTACAATTCACAGAGCTTATACTTTTTCACAGTAACTTACTAAGTTGAGCTTCAGTTTTCCATGTATAGACCTGTTATTGATCTCTTCTTGTACAGGAATTGAGAACCATCTGGGGCAGACCAAAATAACCACACTATAAACACGGAGACTGGCCCTTGAAGCAAATATCTGAATGGTACATATCACTACTGGTTATGGAGATATACCACTAGATTTTCTTGCTTTATAAGCTCCAGACATTCTTTAAATAAGCAGGAGAATATCTAAATGAAGAATAGATCGCCAATAAATCCTCAGTAACTTGGAAATCCCATGTGTAATGGCATATGTCTTTGAATGGAAACTGGTTTGGAGTAATTGTCCAATGTGTGTTAGACAGCATTCAAATATACTTATTGAAAAAAACGTACCACTATTATGTTGGATATGTTTTACATTAGATATTATAATTTTGTTTTTAAAAATTTTAGTTGTGGAAGAAGAATTGGGGGTGGGGGGGGGGGGGGGTGGGGGGGGGGGGGGGTGGGGGGGGGGGGGGGTGGGGGGGGGGGGGGGTGGGGGGGGGGGGGGGTGGGGGGGGGGGGGGTAGTATATATCCATTGAGTCACTCACTCACTGATTCACTGGACACATTTACTGTTTTGAAAAAATTTTAATTATTAACTATTGAAATTTTAAATGATATTCAATCATATAATATGAAATTCGTATGAAATTCGATTGATGTTTATAAAACATGGTTCGTTCTCCAACTTGTGCCTGACATACTGATGATTAAATTGAATATCCATTTATTCCAAAGTATACTCGCAGATAGAAATTGATTCCAATGGCCAATGATTATATATTCAAATCCATTATATAGGTCGTTAAACTTAAACATCCAATTATTACAATGTAGGTTCTCATACAGACATTTGTCCATCTCCAATCATTTGTCTATAAAACTATACCATTAGAATGCTTAGTGCAAAGCCGAGAATAACAACTAATTTGTATTTAAAATAGTGCCGAATTTTTAAATATTGTCACTTAAAGTTAAAGGATGAAATTATCAGATGACTCTAAGAAATATCTAAGAAGTTTAGATCTAAATATCCCTCTCGTACATTTAAACTGGAAAGCTACAACTTAAAGGCAACTTTGCTTGTCTCGGTTATCTTGCTCGGTTGTCTTAGTTACTGCTCTACCCAGTAGAGTGCGCCATTGGCAATACCCACTTAGATAGGTGTATGAAACTTTTGCAGTAGTATATGAAAAATTCCTGAAGGGAATAATGTTTTATTTAAAGTATTCCTTCCGGAGCAAATGGAAAAGGGTACATTTCAAGTGAATGGGGCAGTTTCAGTTTCTTCCTTTTCCACGCCGAGCACAAGTCGTATTTTGTTATAAATTCAACTATTGGCATAATTGGCCAAGTCTTGCGAGGGATAGTGCAGCGTCTGTTCTCGTAAACCACTATCGGGCAATTAAAAATAGATATCCAAGTTTGACCATTAGCCATAAATATATTAGTACAGTTCAAATTACGGGAGTTACTGTACCCATTAGCCACTCAATATGCTTGCTCCTAACGTCCTTATACAACTCCAATTAAATATGCAAAAAAAATGCAAGGATTTAGCGAAATTCTCACAAAACAATCAATTGTATTGCTATTTGGTTATCAGAGCCATTGATTTTAGCTAATGAAACAGGTTATAATATACTGTAATTTATAAGCAGCAGTCTCTAAAAAAATTTTAATTTCTAGAATCATTACAAAAATGTTTTGTTAATTTTGAAAGTAAAAAGTTATTTTTAGTGCAAAACACAGTTATAATCTATGATATTTGGCGTAGTTTTATAGGAAGTTTAACTCTTTCAGTGGATAATTTTATTTCATTGATTTATCTTAATTTTTTCAATCTACGTATATTGTTGTAAAATGCGACATTTGTATACTCCTTACACAAATCCTAGCACACACGCAAAAAAGCGCAAGGGTAAAGTATTTGTACCTTGATTCACATTCTTTTCTGGGGTTAATAAATACTTATATGTATAGTACATGTTACTTTGTTTAATACATTATTTGAGCCCATACTAATGTTGAAACAAATATTTAATAACGTATGTCGTCATCACGGTACCGTCTTGTGATCGGTGTTTTGGTACTGCGTCGGCCGTCACGACACGGTACTGATAAGTGGTTAATGAGTTAACCAAATTAGTAGAGTTCAAATTACGAGAGTTACTTTAAAATTTAGGTTTTTTATTTCTGTACATACATATAGCCTACATTTAAAAATAACTAGGAGTTTACCCGTGGCTTCATACGCAATTTCATTTTAAAAAAACAGGGACACCATGATCATATTCTTTTTAACTGGCATTCCAAAAAATTTCTGAGATTAGTTATAGTCGCCAAAATATATTCCATTTTAGATTGAACTATGGGCTCTGAAGTCTGAGAGCAAAACTGTTTTTATAAGTACTTCTGAATTTTTTTTACATTTCTATCAGTTATTCTTGATATTTGTTTGCTCCAACGATTTTAGTAATAATTGAACTATTGTGGGGAAATCCTAAGTCTAAAGGTAGACTAAGGCAGACGCCATTAGATTTTTTTGTAGTGTTATACAAAACTTCCAGAATTTATATCGGTAAGGACAAAAAGTAACTATTTTGACAACCTTTAAACCATACTGCAAACTTAAAAATACACATAAAGGAAACTTTTGATCCGATGGCCAAATTTGTATACAATATTTTACACTAGATATATATTGGTTTTGGCTATTTAATTTTGAATTTTAGAACTACATGAAAAAAGTACAAAGTTAATTGGCTGTCTTAACATTTCCGTTCTTGACCGAGTGGTTAAAACACTCGGCATTGGTCACCTTATAGAACTCTTACCGTCATTTGTAAATTTTTACGTCAAATTTTCACCGTTCGCTTGATAAAGAGTTTAATGTTTAGAAAAAGTACATTAAATTTAACAGTTTTATTTTTGTTCATATAATAGCAATTTCAATGTTTTGGTTTGGTGTGTAAATAACATTTATCAGTAATTACTCAAATGTGCTGCTCAAGATTCTAGTTGTATGTACCAAAAGTATTTTTTAAGGAATAAAGTTTGAAAATCCATTAAAGATTGTAATCTGTGTTTATTGGCTGAGCAGCAGCGAAGCCTGTCTCTCGAGAAAGTACAAAATGTCATTTCTGTCTTACTGTCAGCACGATATCTCGAAAATAAAATTACCTATAGACTTAAAATTTTTCATGAACCTTCATTTTTATATAATTAACACTGAGTTTTATTAAGGTGCATGTCACCCCACGTGATTTTGTTAAGTGATAGCGAATGATTTTAAATTCGTTTTTTGGATAACCATGATGTCAACGAGAAAATAGCAGTGTAACTAAATTTGTAAACAAATTTAGTACGATCGTATGAGATTTCAACATTAACAGCTTAATTCATAGAGTTAAAAGAATACTAGTGGGAAGTCAGTGTTAAACATTTGTCACAGGATTTGATTTTAGCGCCCTCTTGCGTTGAAGTACCTTCCCTTTCATATCGAAACTTTTATTATTTAAACACTGTTATAAAAAACCCAATTTAATGAACAAAAATGTGAATCTATCATGTGATAAGATGATTTATCTGTAAACTTTTAAATTTTGCAAGAAACATCATTTCTACATAGAAAATAATGAGTTCTAAATATGAACCATGAAATTTGGATATTCAGGGGGCAAACACAATTTCTCTTTTGTCTGTCTGGGGATATAAGTTTTGGCCTGGGTTCTCGAGAATAAAATGAGCTATGGACTTAAAATTTTGTAAACAATCTCGGTTAAGGAGACACGTGTTGAGGAGTATCCCTAACTAGTTATTATTATTACTATTATTGTGGTGGTACACAATCATTTAGTACGATAGACAGGTTTTAAACTGTTGTGCTATCTAAATTGATCATAAAACCTCCATTTCAAAAGGATCAACTAAGTTAGAAATGAGCTAAATGCATTTTAACTTGAACAGTGTGCAGAGTGTTAGATTTGCGCAAAATCCCGACAGGCCAGCCGAGCCCGTACTACTCCGCTACTGACTGTCTGGGCAGCCCGAGTTAAATATCCCAGACCCCAAAGGATTAAACACCCACTTTTTCGATCCCCACCAAAGCTAGTGTGGCTAACGCTCGATTTCTTTTTAAGGGGAAATTCTCCCACTAGCTGAGTTCTTATACAATTTAAATGAACTCTTAACTTCCTTACTAGTTCACATTCTGCCAGCCTAACTCCTTACTATCGAAAACACTTTTGCTTTCCGCCGAATCTTATCATCTCCACTACATCTACTTTTTTATGTGTATATGACAGAAAAATACTCTATTGAAAATACTTCACTTTTATACAATACATGTAACCTTACATTAAATAAATGTCTTAGGCACATCAAATAAGAATACAATTTTTACCGTCTTTATATCAAATTACTATCAGTTCTTATACAATTTAGGTGAGCTCTCAACTTCCTGGCTAACTCATATTCTAGCAGTCTAACTCATTACTATCGAAAACACTTTTGCTTCCCACCAAATAGCTCATCGTCTTCAGTGCATCTACATTTTTATTTGTATATGACAGAAGAATACTGTAGTGAAAATACTTTACTTTTATACAATACATGTAACCTTACATTAAATAGATTGCTTACGCACATAAAATAATAATATGCTGTACAATGTTTACCATGCTTAAATCAAATAACTATCAGTATATGGAATTTACGAGAATCACAAAAACACCAGTAATCTACATTTATTTAGTTACCAACAGTAAATTGTTTTCCTAAAAGTAGATGTTTCACAGTTTTATCTTACTTGTAAAAGGATCGCGATCGTAACGTCTCAAACATCTCCAACCTGTGCTGTTCCGTTCCCAGCACATAAAGATGTAGTGTGTTACATCTGAACGTTATTGCCTTACACAATTTCACATGTGTATCCCAATGTATGCTCCACGATACGTGTAACCTCTCACAATATCAACATTATTTTCTTATCTTACAAGCAGGAAGATGTCTTTGTAGAAATTGTGGTACAAGAAGTAATTCACGAATTACGGCTTTTGATGAATAAAATGTTTTTATATCTATACATCTCCTAAGACCAGTTACTTTTATATGTGGCTTACATCAAATTGTTCATTTGGACTCCAAATGGTGACCTCTTTAAAAATGGAGGGTTAAAATAATGTATAAGTTAAAATGAAACATGATTTTATTAATATTAAGAATGTAAAATGACTCAAATATGCGTGTTGTTATAGTTTGAATAGCTTTTCCACATGACTATATCTGAAAACAACACTATGAACTCAAAGTAAATTTATTTAGACATTTTCAATATTTAAACATGTTAAGTCTTAAGAACAAGTGTGCAAAAGGAACCATGTTATCGATTAAACGCAATATTTTATCGGTACAATCTTCTCTAATCATAAATTCCTGAACCGTGCTTCAAGCCATTCAACTGTCGGAATATTACGATTACATCCAACTACGAAAAAGTCGTTAATTCCACCCACCACCTATAATAAAACAGGCTCGGAAAAGATATTAAAGTCTGTTGTAGTGGATTACCTGTTGATGTAAATGTAAATAAATGTGTGATCAATGTGTGCGTTAACATGTAATAAGCCGATTATTGAATTGTTTCAAAATATTATTTTACGTTAGTTTATGTTACCAGCTTTTGAACCAGGTAAAACATGGCCAATATATCACGATTTTGAATGCCCATTTTTTGCACTAGTGATAAAAAAAGCTTTAGCTTAATTCATTGGAATGTAAGAAGTATTAGGAATAAATTTAATATGTTAGAGGCAAAATTAAAAACTATTAAAAAGAAATTAACATTATAATATTTACCGAAGTGTGGATAAAGAGTGAAGAGACTCCTTTTTATCACCTAACAGGCTATAAAATGTATAGTAAATGTAATGACGAGTGTGCGGCAGGAGGGTGTGATCGTTTACATAGATAATAAGTTAAGTGCTAAGTTTATTGACTGCAATATGACCACTGCTGACTGTGTCATTGTGGACGTTAAAATAAGTAACATTCCATTTTCAATAGCCGCTATTTATCGACTGCACGAATACACACAAAAAGATTTTTTTAGTTGAATTAGAAGATAAATTAAAACTCCTAAAAGCAAACTCGGTAGTAAATAGGAGATTTTAATATAAATATATTATCAGATAAGCCAGACGTGCAAAAATACATATCTATTATGAGCAACAACTGTTTTTGTACCCATGATAAAACAAATACGAGAATAGGACATAACTCGCAGTCATGTCTTGATCACATATTATTATTAGACACAAATCTGTAAATATATTTGATATAGCTATTTTTCAGTTAGGAATATCAGATCATTTTTTATTAGCCCTAAGTTTCGAATATGGTAAAAATACGTCACACGTAAATAGGGAAGTACTAATAATTAAAAGTAAAACTTTTGTGAATTATAACAACGTATGTAATGATATACTTAGGAGTAACTGGGCGGATGTATATAATAGTATTAATGTTGATTTAAGTGTTGAAAGTTTTTTATGTGATTTTAAAGGCATGTATAGAAAAAATAACACGTATGTAATGGAAGTACCGAATAATTTAGCTAGAGCCAAAGTGAAAAGTCCGTGAATAAACAAACACATTTTAGATGCAGTTAAGAAAAGGAATACTTTATATAAAGCCACATTGGAATAGGCCTTACGATATTAATCTTAAGAGATATTATGAAAATTACCTTGAAAAGATTAAAACAAAAAATAGATTTAACTAAGAATTCGTATTATACTAACTTGTTAAATAAATACAGTGGTAATAGTAAAGAGCAATGGAAAATTATAAATCAAAATTACAGGAAATAGGAGTAAAGGGCGAGTTGAGTCAAATAGAACTAGAGAGCGGCATTGTAATTGATAATCCAACTCTTATCAGTATAGAAGTAAACCAAATATTTTCGCCAGTACGGCTAATCAGCTGACAGCTAACCTTCCCAGTGCCGGCGCTTGGGACAGCAGCGATACACCTCAACTCTTGAATCTTTTTTTATCTATAGAACTGACCAGGAAGAAATCCTGGATATAATTAAACATTTTAAAACAAAAAAATCACGAGGTGTGGATAACATTTCTGTGATATACTAAAGCAAATCAGTCATAGTATTGCACCGGCACTTGAGCATATTTTTTATTTTAAGTTTTAAGTCAGGCCATTTTCCAACATATTTTAAAAAGAGTATTGTGGTTCCTTTACTGAAGAAACCTAATTCAATAAAATTAGACAACTTGAGACCGATTAGCCTTCTACCGATAACTTCTAAAATAATAGAGAAAATTATGAAAAAAACGGCTTCTTAGATTCCTAAACAGTAAACACTTTTTTAGCGAAAATTCAGTTTTGGGTTCACGAAGGGAAAATCAACGGAAGATGCACTTTCAGTTTTCGTAGAAGACATGTTTATATAATAACATCAATTTTTGGCAAAAAGGCATCTGCATTATTTATTGATTATAAAAAGGCATTTGACCTGGTGGACTAAACTATTTTACTTCTAAATTAGAACATGCAGGAATAAGAGGAGTGGCGCTCAGCTGGTTTAATACATACCTTTCAAACAGAGAACAAATTGTAAAATTTAAAGACTGTTATAGTAATCCAGAAATAGTTGAAAAAGGTGTGCCACAGGGCTCTGTGCTCTCGAGTACGTTATTCTTGATTATATTAATGATTTGCTGAAAAAAACATTCAAAGGGCAAAATTTATGCGTTTGCCGATGATTTGGTTCTATTATATGTTGATGAAAGCGAAGAGGAGATATGCAATGTATAATACAAGACTTAAACATTTTGAAGTTGTGGTGTGTTCAAAATAAAATGATTGTAAATGTATCTAAAACTAAAGTAGTTAATTTTAATTTAAGAGATTTAAGAGATTTTAAGTTTATTAATGATATAACTTTTCATTAATTTAATTGTAAGCAAACAAACATATGTAGATGCGAGAAAATTGAGATAGTTAAGCATTTTAAATATCTAGGAGTATTTCTAGATAGTAAATTGTCATGGGTAAAAACATATTGAATATATACAAAATTCTTTAAAGCGTCAAATTAGGAAATTTTATTATATAAGGAATAAATGTAACGCAGATCTATTACGGACTTTGTATTTTGCTCTTATACATTCTAGGTTGCAATATGGTATTCACTGCTGGGGAGGAGCGTTTAAAAATTCAATAGGAAAACTTAGAGCAACCCAAAACCATTTTTTGCGTATAATTTTATATAAAAACACAGAGAGAGAATATCTTTTCCTCTTTATCAAAAGCTGAATATTTTACCACTCCAACATTTATTTATTTATAAAGTATTACAAATTTTTTTCAAAAGAAGCGGGAACAATAGAACAGAACATTTATATAAGCATACGTACATGACGCCGGAACGTAAAAAACAAAGCAGTTTTAAGACCAAAAGTTAAAAAAATCTTTTTTTTAAAAAATCGTTTGTGTTTTTAGGCCCAAAGTGTTTTAATAATGTTACCAATTGATATAAAAAAAAGTGTAAATCTAATAAAACCTTTAAAGTTCACCTGAAAAAATGGCTGATGAACTCTGAGGAAACCAAACAATTAACAGATATAATTGAATAAAACATTTTCTGAATGTATATGTGAGTGCTGTAAAGGTTGTGTATATGGAGTATGTATAGGTAAAATTTAGATTTCATTTAAAAAAATAAAATAAATAAACTACGAAAGTAGCAGTATTTGATAAGTGTGGTATAATTGTTCCAGTAATTATGTTTTGTGGTTGCTTAATTTTATATTAATAAGTAAGGTTTAAGATTGTCCACATTAGTTGTAAACAAATAAAGTGATAACACTACAGAGGCGAATGCCAATGCTCAAATTCTCAGTGTCATAAAAGTAGTGACTGATAATAATGTATATTGTTTGATTGCCGGCCATCAAAACTGTGTAGGATGGTCGAGTATATTCCTATCATTATAAGATGCATGAAGTTAATAATGCAGAAGAATAAAGATATTTTCATTTCATTTCATTTGATTAATTTGTAAATGCCATGTTGTTTTTCATTATTCATCCATCACAGTCTTTAACACTAAATAATTTTGCTAAATCTATTTCAATTTTTTCTACTGTTGAATTTACTCTTCTTAAATGAAGAATATTAACACTCTTTGTGTCCACTGACTAGTATGATATAAATGTATGTAGAACGTGTGATTATTTGAAACGGTATCTTACTTGCTCATGTAGACTGGATGTACTTCGGGAAGGATCATTATTAATAAGCCTAGTAAACATTAAGGATCTGAAGTTTCATGGAAGTTCCATACCACTTACTGTACACAACATTTACGAATTATATAATTCATTCCATTTTAGATACATTCGCTTAAAAAACAAAGTAATCTATCGCACTTTACCGGGGAGTTATTTGATTGTTTCCCCCAAACGAGGAAAATGGATTTCATTGCTGCGCAGATGGATCAGCTTCGTGAGCATTTGAACTTTGACCCAACGCCACAACCCCATCCTTCACCCCCAAACTCCCACGTTCCACCAACCCACCCTCCAGCTCTCAGTTGAGTACTTCCTACCCCGACTAGACAATGTCATTAAACAACTGCTTGAGGTTTCAGACCCCACTCTTCAAAAACCCTTGCCGCCTTTGTTTATATGTAAGCCATGCACGTTTTACAATAGGAAACTCAACGGGTTCGATTTCACGTTTTTTATATTCAAAAGGTGTATTTTCCTCAATTTTTTGGACACATGTAAGTATTTCGTTGTCAATAACACTGTATCGATTATTTGTCAGATGGCCTAGTAGCTGGATGATTATTAAATGGTAATATATTTCCTTATATTATACTCGTACAAACGTCCCCACGAATAGCTGACCTCCTTTGATACATTGCAAAATGTGAATGTTTTTACCATAGATAGAAAATCGGAGTTAGATTACGACCGATCCATTTGGAGAGAATACATTTACTTCAGAACGTCTCGAAATCATAGTATATTTATTTTTTTTTTACTTTTAGTATTCTTCTTATATTTCATTTTTTTATGTTACTACTTTCTTTGCCTTATTTTCAAACGGTATAAACTGTTAATACCTGTGATTGTTTGGGTTATTTTGTTTTTAATTTTTGTGTCAATTATAATGAATGACGCTGACAATATCTCTCTGAATCATGATTCAATGGGAAGTGCTTTAATTAATTTTGACGTAATGGAATGACTAAAAAATTGAATACAATAGCATGTTTTTTATTAAATATTGCTTAAGAATTTATATATTATTATTCATGTTAAATTAACTTTTTACGAACAAAAAGTGTTATTCCCTTCAGTTATTATTTAAAATTAAATATTATAATAAAAGCATTGTAACAAAATCAATCCCCAATCCCTATCCCCAATCGTTGTCCTTGAGGCTGTTCCCAATTACTATTTAAAATTGCTATAATGTCTCGTGGAATTAGGAAAACGTATTTGATTTATCTGTATTCAGGAAAGGCACTTTAAAAAACTATTACTAAAATACTGCGAATAGTTAAAAAAATAAATTATTAAACCCTTTTACAACACCTAAAATAATCTTTTCAATTTATCTTAAACCAATAGAGCAGAGTTTCCATATCAAAATAGTTAATTAGGGCTATTCATAGTTTTATTACGCTGTATCGAAATCTCACCAGTTCTGATCAGTCGATATATTTTGATCAAGTCATTGATCAACTTCGTTCAACATTTGATGAAAAGTACCAAAAATGTGATAAAACTTAATCTAGGCTAATAGCGTGATTAAAGAAGTGCTTAAAATTTAACCTGGAGATATCCATGTTCCCGTAAAATACAAAAAATACTTGACGTATTTTATAAAAATGGTTTATTATATTCATCTAGGATCAACATTGTACAAGACATCAAGTTAAAATATTTTCTTAAAATATTCTAACACTTTTCAAAATTTGTTTGTTTTGTAATAAATTAATTTAGATATTTTTACAAAAATGTAGAATATATTAATATCACAATTAAAGATTTCTCAAAGATTGAAAATTATATAGTTGTAAACGGTATTTTTATTTATAAAATAAATATCGGTAAGTTAATCCACATGGTCCATACTCCATGTTAATATTAAACTTAATTTCATTCTCTTTTTTTGTTTCACAAGAGCAATCATATTGATCCTGGATCCACTCTATCAAGATAATGGGCTTGGGTCCTCGGAGGGATCCATATTGTGTGCTATCAGGACAAAGGATCCCCTAATGGTTTCTTTAAACATTGACGACTTTGTATTACTACACAATGCAGTCAAAGAGAAGACTTGTTGCGACTCAAAATTCGATTGAGCTGCTCATAAAAGATTACTTTACCTCCAATGCTAGTAATAATTAAGTGAATTAGTAATACTACATTAACTTTATTCGAATACAGTAATTTAATTATAGACTTAAAGAAAACTTTGTTGTGAAATTATAGTCATTTGAGTATTTTTTTTTCTTTTAATAAATAAATATTTGAATGGATATTTTATTTCTATTAAAATATGTTACAAAATGATTTTTATTCAATCGCTAATCATTACTAAATCACTGATGAATAGTTTAAGTATCAACAATATGTTATATTAAGATCTCCTCCAAAATACTCGTATATATTATATTTATCTCATGTATATCAACATTCAAAAATTGGTAATTCCATTTCTTATGGTAAAACTGGCATTGAACCATTTTCAGTCCCATCATAAAATTCACATTCATATGCTCTCATCATTGCTTACTTGAGTGTTCCTTTAAAATATTTCAGTGTGACAAATTACACAAAGTACTATTTATAATTTTTAATGTTGACTTGTTTCTTACTTATAACACTTCGATTATTTAGAATAATTTGTAATCTGCTTATTTTATATTGCGTAACGTTTAATATAAACAAAAAAGTTTTCTTTCATAATGATTTACTGTCATTATTAGGTTTGTTTTCATTGTCTATAAAATGTTCTTGTTTTACTTTTTTGGAGTTTTTCCATCTCATCTCTTTTAGTTTTTGCCTCTATTTTTAAACACAATTTATTTCACATTTTCCACGATTTTTTTGTTTTGTTCATATCCTCGCTATTTTTCTCTCTGTCTATCTTTCTATAAAAAACCTTATAATAATTTCCTTAATTTAAATTATAATTATATTATTTATAACTTTTTTATAGGAATCCTATTCTTGCTTCTAAACTCCTTCTGTATCGCCTTTACTTATAACATATCCAAGATAAGTTTTTCCAACGAAAGTAGTCATGCTCAATTTTACTGCGCAGGTTACTACGCAGACCAGCTCTCTCCCGCGCCGGAGGTGAGGGCTAACAGCACAGTCACCCTGAAGAATCGGGGTTTCCACCTCCACAATCTGTCTTACGCAGGGCCCATAGTAATGGGAGTGGGAGGTATGTACTACTTTAACTTACAACAGTCACGAACTTTGATAAAACGCTATGGAAATCTATAAATAAAAGGTACGTCCACAGATCAAGGAAACAAATTCCAACCTTCTGAAACAGTTATGAATTAAGATCTTATTAATTTATTATAAACGTACACCAACATGCATAAGGACGCGTTTCTAGCATAATGAGAACAAAGACAGCGTCAAATTATCAAACAACTGGCAGTCTGTAATATAGAATCCATTTTGATTGCTGGATGTCGCAGTGATTGTTGATTGGTTAAGTACAGCCAAACACGATACAGCTCCCCTTTATAAGCGGATACGTTTTTTTAGAAGTACAGTACAGCGAGGGTAAAATATATCAAGAATTTAATCAATTTAACTTCACGATATGAACCGGAAACTGAGATGATGAAATGAGTGAAGATCAATTAGATGGATAAATATAATTGAGATGTAGACCCTCAGACTTAGCTGAGCTGAAGTGTCTCTTAACAAGTATATTTGATTAAATAATAGTGTAAATAAATAAAATCATATTTTAATTTTGATTCTCAGCCAGGTCTTTGGTTAATGAAAATCTAATTATGTATAATTCTAATTATTTGGGAGTGCCGATAGCCGAGAGGTCTAAGACGTTGGACTTCGAATCTCAGTTAGAGATAGCGCAGGTTCGAATCCTGGCTGTGACCGTTGCACTTTTTATCAATACCATCGACCTTGTACTGTATCGACTTTCCCTCTTATTCTGCTTGATAAGATCCTCGCCCAGGCCAGTGGTCTATGAGGACAGGCAGAGTAAGGCTTAAAAGGGGATCGGCTTCTCCTTTAAAAAAAATTGTCATCCATCACCCAGCCTAAAATAAATTCTGGGCATTTTTTTAAGTCAATGATGAGGTTACTACGAGCATCAAGTGACAAAAGAAGACAGACAAGAGTACTTTCTAATCTCATACACTAAGCAGAATCAACTGAGTCTATTTATCATTAGACTCATTTTAGACTCACAGGTCCATCCCGCATAGCACAAAAATGTTTGGTGTGTAAATATATAAATATCGATTAGCTTATGTGCTTTTATTAAGGACTCGTCTGGAAACAAACTCCAGTGACATATAAATGAGAAAATAGCATCATCATAACAAAATAAGATTTAACAGTAATTGGCATTCAAACGTCGAAAGAGAACAATCTCTGACAGCTATTTAGTTAAATGTTATTCAAATTAATAACAACGTGCTGTGTTGTGTTTTTCTTAAACATCAATGTAAATGTTGACAGAAAAAGATTTTTGGAAGACTGTGAAAAACAGTCTTTCCGTAGCAAAAGTACGTAGAATTTTAGTATTTTATCTTATACAAAAATCTGGGATTGAATTTTACTTTAGTGAAAAATCAAAAAAAGGCCAGAATTTTTTCAAAAAGTGTACACGCCCGCAAACCGTCTTCAGGGGCAATGGAAATAAAAACACAGTAACTGGGGTTGTGGCTAATATGTTTACAAACAGGAAATACAACTGTTTGTGTGACTTGATTGTAACACCCTGTCGCATAATCCAATTCTGTGTCATTGGCAGTGTCCAGGATGACACACTACCAGTGTGACCCAAAACGTCGTACTTGCGAACTTCCATCAATCTCTAAACCCTTCCACGGCTCAACACATTTTGTCATTCGCTGCTCTACAAACAACGTGTTCATCTCCTCCCCCCCCCCCATCCCCTTGTATTTGCATAGTCTAATGATCTTCCGCGCAGCGTTGTCTTTTCTTTTGTTGGTCTAGAACTATTGATTGTAGCTTCAAATCCATAATACCCCACCATCCATTGTGTATAGGTTACCTAAGCTTATCAACCATAAGCTTAAAATGTTTTAAATTTGCCCGCATTATATTTAGCAAACAACTATGTTTACTTGCACCAAAACTAGCAAACAGCTTTGTTTATAAACAGCATATTAGATTCGCGATATTTTCACATGTAGACACAATTTTATTAATAAGTAAGCACAACACATAGTAAAACTTATACTTGTACAGTAAGTACTGTATACAGCACACAAACAAGATTTGGTAATCGATGACAAAAACTTGCATTGAAAAGCACAAATTCATTCAACCATCGCACAGAACATCACAGATATTCATGATATTCATATTCTTACAAGTATTATATTTGATTTAGAATAATATACCAATCAGGGGCGCACCAGGAATTTTGGTTTTGGGGTAATTGGGGGGCTGCTTGCGGCTTCTGCGCGCTTGGGCTTGCTCCTGCCTGGGGCGGGGCTGCTGCGCTTCGGGGGGCTGGCTGGACTTCGGGCCCGCGGGCCAGGCTGGGGCCCTTCGCGGCCTTGGCGGGCGGCCGCGCCTGCTTCCTTCCTTCGGGGGCTCGCGGGTTGGGGGGGGCTCGCTCCCTGGCTACTTAGCGGCGGCTTAGGGTCGGGCTGCTTGCTCTGCTCGCCTGGCCGGCTTGCTGCGGCGCCCTCTCCTCTGCCGGGCTACTCGCCCCGCTGCGGAGGCGCCTTCGAGCGGAGGCTGCGCTTTCTCCTCCCCGCTGCGGCTGCGCGACTTGGCCGGCTTTGGCTTGGGCGGCCCCGTCGCGCCGCCCCTGCTGAGCTTTGCTTCTCGCGTGGGGCTTCGCGGCTGGCTCTGTTGCGCGGCGCTGGCCTCGGCTCTCCCGCTTGCCGCTTCGCGCGGCTGGGGCTTCGCTCCTCCGAGGTCTTCTCGGGCGCTTGGCGGTGCTGCTTCGGGCTCGCTGGCTGGCGCTTCTGCTCTCTGCACGGCCGCTGACCTGTGGCTTGCTTGGCTTGGCTTCGAGCCCCCTGCTTGGCGCGGCTTAGCTCTGCCGTCCGGCCTTGCTGCCGGGCTTGCTGCTTCCTTTGCTGGGGCTAGGGCTTGGCGGGCCCCGGCTGCTGTTGCCTTGCCCGCCTTCGGACTTCCCATGTATAAAATGTACGCCTATAGTTTTCCATTAATGACCTTCAATGACAGTAATATTTTATATTAGTTGGCCTATAACTATCGAACTACAATAAGATGTACCATTTAGGTACATCACTGTATTACATGATCATTAAGATAATTGAGTAAGCTAAAACAAACTAGTCTGTGGCTGTTTCATAATCAACTACAAGTTAATCTTATTAGAGAAAAATTAGTTAATAGGTTACTATTACATTAAACAGCTTTTAGCTCTAATTAAAACCTTATTAAAATTACAAGTTAAAAGCTTTATACTTGATTTTTATTAGAAATTGTCATCCTGGAATAAGTTGGATGTCATTAATTTGTTTTAAGTTTTCAAGGAAAGAAATAATAATTTAAATTACAAATGTAAATTTAATGATTACAAAATGAGATGTAAGATAAAGTTAAAATATTTTCAAGAACAAATTTCAGAGTTTTTGGTCGATTTTTGATAAACAGAAAACTACCTCTGTATTGGTCACTTCTATTTCACGGTGAATATTCCAAAGCCGCCAGTCCACTCAGTCTGTTAGCACCCCATGGTTAATTCCTTAGTTAGGTCTAGAGTCTACGTAATGTTGAGAACGACTTTTGCTGTACTGTGTTCAGGGATAGTGCACAATATTTACAACAATAATGGGATGTTAGGAAACATGTCCTTATCACACGTTCAACAATCAATTACATTTCTAGGTGTGTTGGTGTGGGTCTAAAAGCTGTTGTGCCACAACTCCAACTCGGCTTTGAGCAGGCTTTCGTTGTTTTTTTCCCACCAACTTTCAATTATGTCATTTTTATAAAAAACAACCACGCTGATGATAATTAAGTTTTGAGGTTTCTTTCCTTTCCACGTGATCCATCGGCTGTAGGCATCAGACACTCTAACCCCTTCAATATGTCTTTATGTTTCATGAATCGGGTTCCAAAGAAACTTATCAAAGATTCAATCCAAGGGATGAAAAAATAGATCGCGGTAGTAACTTCAGGGTATCTGCTGGTGTAGTTGTTTTTATTTTGTGTCTGCCAACTGTTCGGGGCATGGGAGATTTTACATCCAAGTTGTTGGCCCGATCTGGGTAGCCTCTTTCAAACAAGGAGTGAAGCTCTTCATCGCATTTTGTTCTTAGGATTTTAGGCTTTCAAGTACAGTTTCAGCATGTGTTGATTTGCAGAAGATAGTTCCAATCCTTCCTTGCAGCTTTTTGTTAGGTTTACGTGTAAACCAAGGCGCTTGTTCTGATGCAAGAGAGAAATGATGAATTTCGCCTTGACGTAAATGAGCTGAGTAAAATAAGAGTTCCAGAAGAAGAGTCTCTATCACTCCAGTTTTTTATTTCTCAACGCTACTTCAACTGGTTGAAGAAGTCCTTATGACAAAGACGGCATTCATGCCTTTGCCCCATCAGTTGGACAAAGTTGTAGCAGTTTTTTCACACTTGTTGGTTTCAACATTATCTCCGAAGCTATACACTGTGTAAAACGGGCTGGTCTTTTAGGAGTGTCCACGAAAAAATTATACAACCCTCTCTACTTATTCGAAAAGTTTCTGATAGGTGCAACTTAGAAGGTTTGATAATGCCAGAATAGGCTATGAGAAAGCGCAAATGCACAAATATTGCTGTGGGGTGAGCTTCTTGGATACAGGCTTGGGGTCCATTAAACTTCCACTCATGGCAGCCGATCCATCGTACCCCTGGGACAACCGATAGGTTATGGACGTCAATGTTACTATCTTCAAGTCCTTTTATTACAGTTTTTGCCAACTCCCAACCGGTTGTGGGAGGTTAGTGGCATGAACTTGAGATTGTCTCACATATTGGTAATTATTTGATGCAATCGAATTACGTATCGATCGACACAACGAAAACTGTTTCATTGTTGAAACACTCGGACGTTTTCATCTGCGAGATACTAAAAAAACTTAGCCTCTTTAACTTTAGTTGCTATTTTTTCAGTTATGAACGGTTACAGCATCAATTATTTGGTTTTGGAAGTTCCAACTTTGTAAGTAGCATTTTTTTCCACAGGATTCAAAGTGTTTTTTTAATCTTGATCCCGCTTCAATTCTGGCTCTAAGCAGTGCTCTAAAGTTACCCCTGATTCTCCGGAGCAGGTCTACGATTTATATCAAACTCGCCATAATCTCTAAGGCCCCCTAAGAGCAATATTTTGCCTTCCACACATATTTAATAGTGTCTATTATCGGAAAGAATTTCTTTTCACGTTGTTTTTGGGCCTTGAAGGTCTTTCCCTTTATCAAGGGATTTGTCGAATTGATTTGATTTCACTATCCATTACTCTTTTTAAAGTTAGCTGGCTTACACAAGAGTCCTTCTGGTACCTGTGAGCTGCATGTTTTCAAAATTTTTCTATGCTATTTTCGTTAGAAAAACCTTCCTCAACAAGTGGCCAGTATGTTGAGCGTTTACTATTGCTCTACTTCTTTTTTGGGAAAAAAACAGCATACAATGAACACAGTATGCAGAGTCTTTTTTCAATTCAGAATAAGACAGCCAAGTATATTTATTTAGCCATGAAACAAAAAAGTTTCGTTGTTGAGTCCCGTACGTTCTGTAAGAAAGTTAAAAGTCTACTTTGAGGGACCCATCTGTATTCAACACTTTTAACTTTTTCACTGTCTGTCAATTTTTTTTGTTTTAAACAAAGCAATGTCTAGGTATTTTGACTTACATCGAACTGCAGGAGATTCTTCGTAGCTCCGAGACATTCCTCCACACAACTCAGGCTGTTTCAGACATGTAGGCAGCTCTCTTACTTGCCCGAAATATTTTTGTGGCATTTTCAAACGGTTTAAAATAGTTTTGTATACTAGCTTTTCTTTTATCACATATCTTTACTAGGACTACTGTCCAACCAATTTGTCAGACCGAGACCACAAACACAGTTGAACTTGACAGCAGACAACATAACACCACTATACTGCAATTCGATAAAACTACGACTGTCAACTGGACAAAAAGACCAAATTCACTGCCGGGGCGGGCACGGCGCGTCTGGTGGAGAGTTGTCGGAACTAGAGCTGGTCGGCCATGGCAACGGCTCGTAGTCATCGCCATAGAGCAGGATGGAATGGAGGAGCTAACACAGCAGCGCAGGCAGTTATACTGGGAATACATACGTCTAAATATTTGTTTGCCACAACTCTTGCTTTCTTGATTTAATCAGTGTACTTTAATAAATAGGTTTAACGTTACCATTCATTTATAGTTTATAAAAGTACGATTAAAACATATATGATGATAACAGAACGAATTGATTAGTCACATACAGTATTTATTAGTCGGATATATCAGGTCCTTGGGGGGGCTTAAGCCCCCAAAGCCCCCCCTGGGTGCGCCATGATACCAATTACAAAACAAAATGGGATGTAAATCTACAAAGTTACATAAACAGAATTTCATTTTTTAAATAGTTCAAAAGTACAATTTACCATTTACTACGGGGACCCGACAGGTACTTCTTAAAATTGTCTGTCTGTCTGTCTGTCCGTGGTGAGAAAAATGTTAACGACTTGAAACTTGGTACGTAGGTTCCTCTTGGTCCGAGAAAGAATTCTAATGATTTTGAAATCAAAAGATCAAGTTATTGATAAGACTTAAAATAATTAATGATAAGACTTAAAATAATTAAGTCTTATCATTATACTAAATTCTTAATATTTTCGCATTGATCTTATGATTACCATGGCGACAACAAGAAAATCATTAAATGAACAAATTTGTAAACCCACTTAGTACAGCCATATGACATGTAATGAAGTTACTTTGTTGGATTGGATGGTAAGATTTTGGCTACGTTCTGTTAAGTCCTTTGTCACACCGTTGTGTCGGTTTATCGTCCTTGGAGTATATATGAACTAATGTGTGTTAAATCCTTTCACGTCTTGTGGCATAAGTGGTACTAAATCCTGAAATCTTAGTTTATTGGCTGAGTTTAGCCAATTTTCCAGAACATACCAGGGCAATATTATCTGTGTACACTTTATTCCTCCATGGTTAATTAAATTAGGCAAGTTGTTTATATACAAATCGCAAATATTAGGTCGAATCACTGACGCCTGAGGCACTCCATAACAGATTGGTAGCCATCCTAAACGAATATACTTACTCTTTCGTTATTCTGTCGTATATTTCAATACTCCGTTCTATCAGTTTATTTGTTGGATAAGATTTTACACAGCAAAAATCTTTAACTTATTAGTATGTTATTTATACGAACAAACAAAATTAAAATATTTTTTAATATATAAGAAAAGGTCTAAGATCCTGAACACCTTCTTATATGTTATATATTTGGATATAAATATTTTGAAAATCTGCTGCAACTAAAATTACTGTATGTCGTCTTTTGTTCTGAACAACGCACCAACTAAATTTACATACGAACAATCTGAGCTAAACAAACAGTACCGAAACTAATTAGCCATCGTATTTTCGTTAAGCATAATTTATTACCCATTTCATAACATTGACCAAGGTTGCGATTAATTCATTACAGTCAGGCTTGAAAAGAACTAATCTATTTTTTTGTCTGAATGGATCTAGCTCCTGAATTACCACCACCAACGAATAGTAAATAAATTAAAATAAAATAAATAACTAATATATCATATAAATTAACTATTGAAAAAATTATACTCTCCTTTAAGTACACTAACATTTAAAAAGCAACTTTTAAAACATATTTTGAAAACATTGCCCGTAACTTCAAAAATATTTTTACAAACAATGTAGTTCAGACGACGAAACGAGTAAAATACTAAAGCTAGTCTGTTAACCCATTATTAGTTTGTTTAGAATCATTATAAGTTTGTATAGAATCATTATCAGTTTGTATAGAATCATTATTAGTTTGTATAGAATCATTATCAGTTTGTATAGAATCATTATTAGTTTGTATAGAATCATTATTAGTTTGTATAGCATCATTATCAGTTTGTATAGAATCATTATTAGTTTGTATAGAATCTAATTTTGATCAGTCTTATCAGTCAGACATGCCTCAAGTTATTCAGAATCAGCCCTACCTAGAGTTTTTGAAATCAGACGTAACTAGGGTTACTCAGAATCAAGATATCTAGAATTACTTCAAATCTAGTGTTACCTAAAATCAGACCTGTCTGGGGTTTCTTAAAACATAATTATTTAGAGTTACTCATAATCAAAACTATCTATAGTTACTAAAAATCAGATCTGCGTAGGATCATCCAAGATTAAACCTATTACAAAATCATGTCTACCTAAAATTACTCAAAACATTATTCAAAACCAGACATACATAGTTTTATTAAACATCAGATATATCTAGAGTTACTTAAAATCAGTCCTTTCTGGAGTTACAAAAAACTATTTACGCAACCATTTCAAGGACTCAAGACACAGCAACTCAAGGATGATTTTTTGTTATCCTCTGTTCGTGCAACATTCCAAACAGGATTCGAATCCAAGTTTCTGATATTATAAACTGACCGTTCATCGACCAGAGACGGTTACTCGGAAATAATAGGTATAAAGCAGTTAACCTAATCCTTTATCCAATGTTCAATTTTGTGTAGACGTTTATGCTCCGATTGCTCTTCACAGCATTATACACTGCACAGCACTAGACAGTTAATTCGTACTGCTAGTACTACAATATTATGTAGAACAATACAACTCTAATGAATGATATTGATATTATCAATTCTATCCATAATTTTGCTTAAAAATAAATATAGTTAATCGCAAATATTTAATTTATTGGCAATGAATTCAAAACATAGTCGTCCTAACATTCTTGAACAATGGACACTGACGTATCAAATACTTTTTTATAATTTACTTTTTGTTTTTCAAGTCACACTGATTTTTAATAAGTGGTTTCTTCTTACTATTTTCAGTTTTCATTAATTTTTCACTACTACCATATAAGTATTATTTAATTTGGATCCTTGTGACGTTCGTAAAAACTTCTTAAGAAAATCATTGAGTGATAAAGGATTTTATTCAACTTCAGTTAGCAATATCAAGTAAAATAGTTGATAAATGAAAAACTCGTACCTTTACCCTTCAGCTTGCATCATATTAAGTTTGTAATACAATTTTCACTGACTACCTAGTAGGTTCATTTAAAAGTTTTATAAAATAGCGTACATGAGTTACAGTTGTGTTACAAAAATGCAATCTTTTCAGAATATTATAACAAATTGAATCTTTTGCTTTATCTCATCCATTGAACTATTTTTCGAATTATTCGTTCACTTCTTCCAAACATCCCCTTTAGTACATGATAGAAAAGAAAACTGCTCTCCACCCATAAAATATGAGAGGTATAGGTTTTGCTATAGTAATTATAGATTCGACGCTGAACACAGATTGTGGTATTGCTCTTCATCCTTGTGAACATATGGCCTTCAAACTTTTCATCTCTTTATACTTTCCATATGTTATTCTGTTTATAGTAGACCTAGTAATAAATGTCATATTATTCTACTTTTTAAAACAAAAGGCCATTTTTAATTACTTCAATCGCTTCATAAGTTGGTTTTGGATTTAATTTAGTTGTTATGGCTTTTATTAGTAAACCATATAACAAAAATAAATGAGATTAATACAGTTCATATTTTATATATTATATTGTTGTCAGTTTTACTTCAGACAAATATCCCAACTTTATCTAGTAACGTATAAACTATATTATAATCAATACAAGTAAAGTTTAAAATATCAAAAATCTAATTAACTCCAAATCACTGTAAGGTTATTTTTAAAGTGAAAGGATTTGAAATCAATTCGGTAGTTTATTTTTTACGTGCAGTAAGATGTAAGGTCTAAAATTATAGCAAAAAAGTGAATTATTTTAAACTTATTTTCACTCAAATGATTCACAAGATTCATGATGTTACAGCGTACAGTTGTATGAATATTTGGATTTACTAAGCAGGATTTGAGCTTGAAGCAGTGGTGCGAACATAATTTGATCAAACATTTTGATCAAACTGTCTCTAGTTGCCTCGGAGAGCGGTATCATGAGTTTCTGTGCTGATCGCTGCCATTGACTGGGCCGCATTTAATTATATGGAATTGATCATCGGTACATGGCATCTCAAGGTAAACTCAATGATCTTTACCGTAGCCCTCTAACGGAGAGATCCCGGGTTCGAATCTTGTGAAAGTCATAACAATTTTCAAATGCCCTGTCCCCACATGTTTAGGTATGGATAAACCTAATACGTATAACACACGATTATTTTAAAAACTATAACGTTTTTCTTAGTTAGATGGGGAATAATCTACCACTAGGGTAGAAGAAGAATGCTTTGTCATAAATCATTGTTTATTTTAAAAAAGGTATGTATTAACTTTAATAATTAATTTGCATGTGTTGAAACATAATTACCTTCAGTTATTCTTCCAATATGGTGTATATTTTCAATATAAGTAAATTTTAAAAACTCCACGTTAAATTAATTTTTGTCGACAAGTTAAAATGAAACCACATAAACCAGATTAATGAATGCGATATGTTTTGACAATACATTTTATTCTCAAAATTATTTACTCTCATTTTGATTTTCAACATTTATTTTCATTAATCCTAATTGCCGAAGCTTAAAACACTTTAGCTGCGGCTCTAAACTGAATGAGATAGACTACTCCGCCTATTTTTGTGCGTGGTAAGGAGTCTGCCGCTGTCAACGTGTTAAACAACAGTGCAATAGGCTAAGACTGACTGTAATATATGTAGTTAAGCGACATCTTGCGAAATAATTGTTGACACCCCTTTGCAATTCTGATTGCTTAAGAAATTTCACAATTTATTTATTAACCTGTGTTTGGTTTACTATACAGGTTTCATTGTGGTGGCAGCTTGTGTGATGACATTCGAAGCACGAGACAGTGCCGCCAAGGTTGTGCCTACGAGGCTGAAGTACTCCACAACACATCCCCACCGCCACAGCAAGCTTAGCCCTGCAGTGTCCAGCAAGCTCCACTCTTCTGTGCGCACGGACAGTCGGCGCAGTACGACTAAATGGGAGCAGACAGCCGTGTTCAGAGCGCCTGCCGTGTCCCCGGCCGCCAGTGAGGCTCTGAACCGTCGGGCTCTCACTGCGGCATTCATCCAGTTCTCCAAGAATCTCCAGCAGGCCGGCCCGATGCAACCGGCCATCAGCAAGAGTCCCTCAGCTCCGAACCTTGCCGAAGCGAAACTTCCGACGCCTACAGTTTCTCCTTTCCTAAAGTCTCATGTTTCTCCGAGGCAGAGACAGAAAAGGAGCAGAAATTCCTTACACCCATCCGACAGCGGTTGCACTCTACTGAATCCTCACGCTTTGTTACAACGGCAGGCTCTCTCTATGGACAATCCCGACTACAACCCTTACTTTTCTCCTCCGCATTCGCAACAGCTCAGCAGACAACACAGTGGGAAGGGCAGTAAGGAATCGCTGGAAGTAGATTTAGGCGCGGTGTGTCAAGCCCACGGATCTCAAGCTTCCATGGCTATGGACCTGCACCTCCCTAACGATTGTCCGGTGACCTTGAGAGTCAGAGACAAAACAAAAAGATCCGATACGGCAAAGAGACACGCTTTTGTCAGACAAACGCAAATCGTTGATGACGAAGAAACGGACCGAAGAGAAACCCATTCTTGTAGTCCGAGACTCTCCAGTCATCATCCGAGATCCTACGATGAAATCAGGCCTTATTCCAGATCAACGCCACATAGCAGAAGAGAATCGTTGACTAAAGCACCGTCGTTGAGATCCAATACGGAGGAACATCCGAGGTCTCGGTCAAACACTGGGGATTCGCGGAGGAGTTCAATATCAAAGAAAAGGTTTTCCAGAACAAATACAGAGGAAAGAAAAAGAAGGGGTTCGACCACATCAGATAAAAGGAAAGACGGTAATGTATCTCGTTCCAGCTCTTATGAGAAACGAAGACAACATTCCATCTGCTCCGGGAAGTCAGAACCACCTGGCGAGTCGGGAAGCGATGCTACTCCAGAGGAACTGGATAGGAAGTCTGAAACTTACATAGTTATAGAAGAAGTTGATGTTCAACTTCCAACATGTTCAGGTGCTGAAGAGGTAGTAATGGGTGATTCAGGTGAGGCAACTTGATACACGGTTTTCAAGGATGGATAAGTTTGAATCAATCTCTTGGCATAAGAGAATAGTATTAGCTTTGGTTCCAGAGAGGGAGTTTGTGGAATGCGTTCTGGATATTCTGTGGAAGCGGATGGCACATGCTAGGTAGAGTAGAAGATAGAAAATTCGTGTACATTGTCTACAATACATAATATTTTCACTAGCATAGTATATGTTGTTACGATTTACGAAGGAAGAAATACTCCAAATTACGGTAAATATACGTATGATCACCGTGAGACCATAGTATTCACACATTAAAATTGGTTAATTTATGAGATATTTATACTACAATCCCATACTTGATGTTTAAAGATCTCAAAGGTAAAAATGTGAGTTTATTTCAAAGTTAACCTATTTTCAGAAAACTTTATTACTACTGAATCTAAAATCTAATAACTTTTGTCTTGTGGTGGTCTGCTGGTGTAACAGGCATTTTTTAATATCTAGCGCCATCATTATTTTGTGGATTTTTACATATCATACTTTTCCGACTAATGGATTTGAGTTGTGAAATTCCGTCCAAAAACTGTATTTTGCTGTTTTCACATTTGCACATCTAGTAATGCTCGTTTAATTAAAATGTAGCTCTCATATAATTTTCTGTGACGATCTTTCAAACCTAGTATTTTCTTTAACTGAGTAGCGCGTTTGCAAATTCAACACGTTATCATTATTTTATAGACTACATAATATATTGTCTTTCGATCGTGTACTTTTGGTGAGAGGTTAGTTGGTCTCACACAGAACTGAAAAGGAAAGAGAGTAATACATTTGTGAGCACTAAAAGAATAACGTACTTTGCCATCGTTGATGGTTGGTGTAAAATCAAATATGAAGTTTCTAAAACTTATATTAACTTATAGAACTTAAAAAAATCTGTGTGTATAATCTGCTTGTACATACACATATGTTATAATTACTTTACCTATATAATTATGCTCGTGCTTTAGAAACTATCCCATAAAACTGAACGAATACCAGCTTTCAAAACGTTGTGTTTAAATTGTTAACACCCTCACCAGTGACGCCTTTTTTAGTATAAAATAACAGTGTTTTCGAATTTGTCGAAATATGATTCTATCTGTCGCAGAGTCAGATAAATTTATTGCTACGAAATTTCAAGAACATCTATTATAAAGTTACTCTGTTTTATAGATTCGCTCACTCGACAAAACAAATATCTAATTTTGTATTCAAAGAGATGGAAGTTTTTGGCACTTGAAAGGAAACAAGAATTGCAAATATTCTTTGAGAATTTCAGACAAGATAGATTAGCCGGATTGGAATTTACCAATCCAAACATTTGTTAGTTTTATCTTTGGAAGTAGGAGCTCTTCAGAAGACAACTCATTTATTGCTGAAATTTGTTACCGTTTGAAATCCCTCGATCTATAAGACATCTAGCGGCTAACGTGGGAACTCTTGCCGACGACGGAGGGCGCGGCGACTGGTAAGCAGCGCGCCGGGTGGATTGTAGTGGAACTAGTGCAGCGCGTAAAACAAAGCTACTAAAGCAGACGATGGTGTGGTGTTTACTTTGATCTGCTCCTGATTGGCGGGAAAAGTTTATCTACAGTCAATGGTTTCATTATAGTAGAGCTAAAATTCTAAAGAAATATTCGAACACTCATGTTTTTATTAATCGGTTCATCGTTATTATTGTTTCACCAGTATAACGTTTGCCTTCACAATAGTTCATTAGTTGTGGTCGCACAATACTATAATACGAATACTAAAATCAGGGTTATTTGTGAGAGTCGTGAATTCAAGATTATGGTAATTGTAACTAGAGTATACTTTAATATTGTAAAACAAATATACCAAGATTTTGTAAGGTTATCAAGTACGATAAACTTATATAATTAAGGTTGGTCTGTTTCAATAAACTTAATTTAATTTTAATATAATATAAATAATTGATAATTATGAAATTATTCAATTCAATAAATAGGCTAAGTAAAAAGCAACCGATTTCTCAGCTTATAGATTTGTCTTAAATCAGCGTGGTTTGTTAAAGCACAGCATATTAGTACACAAGCTACAATGTTTATATTTTACACATGGTTCATTTAAATCACAAATAAAAACATTATAAAACAATATACAAATTATTAAAGAAATTATATATATATATATATATATATGTTGTTTTATCCCCGTTAACACCCTCGCTGCTGTTCTATACTGAATCATCACGAGTACCGTTACGTACACTTAATAACCAGCACACAGTACAGTGGCGTCTGCCGAAGCCAACGAGTTGTTTTAAAATCGTAGTTTTAAATTCACATACTTTGTTCGGAGTAAGGAAAGAACGTTATCAATAAATTATAAAACCTGTTTTCATAAAACTGAGACGTATGTATAGAAAATAATAAAAGTAAAAATCAACAAAGAAGGAAACGTTTTTCTCAACAGTTCTTATGTCCAGTATGAACAAGTGTGAGACAATTAATCTCCTGGAAACTACAAATTTGTGAAGTTAGGCAAAAGAAGAAGTATTTTTTTAATAATGTACGTATTATAAGGAAATTCTTCATCCGAATTTAAAGATTTTAATAATTACAAATAATCATAGGGAGTTTAAGGAGATTTGTTGTATTCAAAAGAAAAATATAAAATTTCTTTTTAGGTACTTAGGTAAGATGGAAAAATTCTAAACGCTGGTCTCCAGCAAAATTTTGTCGCACAGTTCCCCATATTCCCTATATGCCCTCCACTCAGAAGCAGCTGGTGGTTGTTATTGCGGTGTAGGTAGGATGAATCCTTCACTTCTTTTTAAAATGGTAGTATTTCGATATTTTTGACAAAGATTGGCCGAATAATAAGAGGAGAAATATTATTTATTGCCAAACTCTGGGAGCAATTTTGGAATTTTTACTCCCAGAAAATGCATTTCTAGACCTGTGTCTTGTGAAAAATCTTATCATGGCATAAAATTCTTCAGTGTCAATTTTAGAACACCTAAAGGATAATTGAAGGAATTGTACAATCCATTATCATTATCTAATTATTAATTGTGTGGATTTTAATTACGTATATTTTAAACGGTTTAAGGGTGGAAAATATTTTACTTATGAATTTTACTACCCTCAAACTTAGTTGTTTTTTTAATTTTATTTATAAGATTTTTGTATTATTGTATACACGTCATATCTTATAAATCTTGAATTAAACATTATTGATTTTCTCATCCAAATTTCTTTAAAAATAACTTGGGTCAAGGTTATATGAGTGGAAAGCATTTAGACTTATACCTTCTAACATCAAACGTTTGTGTACCTCATATACACATCGCTGACACAAACGTTTATTACATTAATTCTTCAAACAAATCAACGTTATCAATACATTTCTTTCAAATAAATCAATGTTGCGTTTTTCTTCACCGGCAACGTTTAGTCCATGTATTGTTTGGTAATTCTTACAAAGACAAACATAAAACTGACTATGAACCTTGACCTACAAAGTTCAGCCACACCCTCCTTTCTTTCAGTGGTTCATTTAATCTGTTGACCACAACTAACAAATGAAAATAGTAGCTTGATTTTTGTACATGGGAAGAAAACAATAAGATTTTATTTATTCTTAGAATAATAACACTTCTACAAAATAGTTTCCAATTTAAGTATTATTTTTTATTGTTATCTTCCAATTTTAAAATACCTAAATATTCTAACAATAATTAAATTTAAAATAGCCTACTAAGAATTGAAAAGAAAATCTTTGAAGCTGTTATTAATATAGAGGTTTAGTTAGCTAATTACGTAACTAGTATAATGAAAAATAGATTATGTTATTGTAAATTGTAGTGGATGGTAATCACATTGTTGATAATAACAAGATTGTTACGAATGTAAAATGAACTATAGTATATAAAGCTCTTTCTACAATGAGTTCAGTTCATATTCAAAACATAAATCATATACTTTATTACTTACTCTTCAGCTACTGTTGTACTATTTTAAATATAATATCCATACGGTATGAAGCAGTCTTATTTGTTTTGGTGTTCCATAAAATACGAGTTTCTGCCTAAACAACTATCACATATGCACAATGTATCAAACGTAAGCTTCATCAAGATGTCGATGTTGTGGTGAGATTTAAAGTCGTGTTCATTGAAGCTATCATAACAGATGCTTCATATTACATCAATCAATGTATGAATTTAAATTGTATAATTTTCTTCTATTTCTTGCTGGTTACTAAAAGTAGGTATGACAAATAAATCAAACCATCTGAGATTATAGTTGGTGAGACTGTATGTAATTAGCCACCTACAGTACATTTTAATGGTACCATAATCAATAACGAATGACTTCTGTAACACAAAGTCTTTCCAATTCTATTCAATATCGTAACAAATTAAAATTTACAAAAATTATTCTATGTACCTTTATTTTCTTAACATGTTTCACACTTAAAAAATTCATACTCAAAACATACTCATTATTAAACTCATTGATGCAATTTCTCTTTCAACAATGATGAAGATTTTCAAATAAATTAAAGCCTTCATAGTTGTGCTCATACTGTTACATAACCAATAATTGTTTAACTGTGATATGACTGTTGATGTTTATATGTTTTGTATATGTAAATTTTACTGTTGTGCCAATAAAACACGTTATAATGCTAACTTTAGTTTCTCACCTTTTTAGACCATTTTACTACCAAGAACGTAGCCAGAAAAATATTTTGGGGGGTCAAGACAACTAATATTTTTGTGTAGTGAACAGAAAGTTCGTGACCCGTTTCTATGTTGAGAACGATCTTTCAGCATTAAATGTCAGTATTGCTGAATTACTTTAAAAAATAATAATCGCGTACTAAAAAAGAAATAGAAAAAATAAAATTTGGGGGGTCCCGAACTCCTTGAACTCCCTCTCTGGCTACGTCCTTGTTTACTACAAATCATAAGGTTTTGTGATAATAGAAGCTTTTGCTACTTCAGCCCAGTAGTTGTGAATATGTTTTGCCTGAACATGCATATGTTCATCCTCGTTGGTAAAAAGTAATAAGTATAATGGGCTCTTGTATAGGAATGGATGTATTCAAATTCCTGAAAGTAAGAACTTTTTTCCTGAGAACACTTTTAGTCTAAGATTTTAAACCACTTAGGAGACTCTCATCAAGCCATCCCAAACGCTTTTTTAATCAGTCTACAGTTTTCAATGTCAAAGATCTCTATTGATTCTTGTAGTTCACGGTGTGACATTTTATACTATGTGATTTATGTGGATGAATCAGTCATAATCAGACGAAAACAACAACTCTTGAAAGAGACAGTATGTATGACTAAAGGTTGTTATTAACTAATCAACATACCATAAAATAACCTATCATAAAATAACCTGTATACAAATTAAAGGATTTGAAGAGTCAAAACATAAAAGGGAGAAAGATAAAAATTAGCCATGTCATGCAGAAATCAATTAATTATTCTTAATTGTCTTTTTGTTCTGATACAAGCACTAGCACTGACACTAAATTTAGAACTAGAAGATTTCAATACAATTTTTAACGTAACCATGAAATTCGCAAGGTAGTTACATTTTTACAAGGTGGAGTACGACACCATACGTATCACTTAACAGGCTTCGCTAAGGTTGAATGCCAAAGTTCAAGCTTATAGCACATTCCATCCTTGAGATTCAGACCGAAAACAGACAGATATCATACAAAAAAGAAATTTTTACGTTCCCACAGAAGACAAAAGGGGAACTGTCTCAGTCCACTGAGTGTTAGGCTTCAATGACTTTCAGCCAAATACCATGGTTGGACATGCACCATCATAGAACTCATTCTTGTCTGTATCAAATTAAAGTTCCATGCAAAATTCAGATATGTTGCCACATAATAAATTCACATTTATATTCATTATGTTAAGTGTCATAACAGTGTTTAAATATATAAATAATAAAAGTACGATTGAGATAGGTAGAGTATTGCAATTTTGACTTTTTACTAGAGCACTGCAACACAAGAGTGCGCTGAAATCACATCTTGTTACCATCTTTTACATTGAGTTTTCATTCTATTATTTTACTTTTTACTGTATAAACGGGCAGTAAGAGGGAGCAATTTTAGATTGGCTCATGTCAATATGCGCTCCCTCAACACTGGATTTGAAGAACTCCATGCCCTTGTGCAAGATTTCGATTTTGAGGTAATTGGTGTCACTGAGACATGGCTTGACCCTTATACTCCTCCTTATACTCATTTACGAGATGCCGGGTTATACTTTTTTGAGAGCTGACCGCAGTCTGCAGCCTGGTAGTGGCGTTGCCGTTTACATCAAGGGCTATCTTAGATTTGAGCGAGTCGAGCTGACCGAAGTTGACCCTAGTATTGAACACATTTCGTTTATAATCAGAATGAGAGAGTGTAAACTAGGGGTTGCCATCGTCTACAGACCTCCTGATGTGAACTACACTTGCTTAAAATCTCTGTTCCAGTCTTTTTTTTGTGGACATGGCTGTTGAGGTTAACTCTGTCGTCTGTTTGGGTGACATCAACGTTGGTCTGATGTGCAATACCTGCAGTGCTGCTGGCTACCTTCGTCGTCTGATTAAGTCTCACAACGTTGTACAGCACATCAGTGAGCTGACTAGAGTGACAAGCATTTCAGAAACACTGATTGATCATCTGATTGCTGACAAAGCTACCAAAGTAGAAAAGTGTGGAGTTATAGACACATCAAGTATTATTGATCATCGAGGATTGAGAATAACAGACCACAGAGTAATATATTGTGACTTAAGATTCGAACAAAAGAAGAAGACTCACCCAAGTTGATAAGGTACAGAGATTACTCCAAATTTCATTTGAATGAAACATTGGCAATGGCTGCTGAAGTGGATTGGAGTAGAGCATGTGATCTCAGCAGTGTTGATGATATAGAATATTTCATAACTTCCAACATTAAAAGCATTTTTGACAAACATACTCCAATTGTTACTAAAAGATTAACAAAAAATAAGGCCCCCTGGAGAACCCGAGAGAAGTTATAGAACTCACAAAAGTAAAAACCAGGTTGAAGAGGCAGTTTCTTAGGAATCAGAATGATGCTAACTGGTCAGAATATAAAAGAGTCAGAAACACACTGAATAGTGCTATAAGATCGGCAAAGAAGAGATATTTTGAAGATAAACTGGCCAATTGTAGAGACTCTAGTATTTTCTGGAAATGCTTACGGCAGAATGGTATAGTGCGGGTCAAAATATCAAAAACTGCCTCCAAACATGAATATTAATGATATAAACAAGTACTTTCACAGAGATGGGCACGTCTTGCGAACCTGATGAAGCATTGGAGCAGTTTTATGATACGAACAGAAGGGTAGGACTAACTAACGAGTTTAAGTTTAGGATAGTTTCACACAAAGAGGTGGTGTCAGTAATGAATGAAATTACCTCTAAGGCAGTAGGAACAGACGACATCGGTATTGATATGACAAGAGCAATAAGCCCATATGCTACTGATGCCATTACCCACCTTGTAAATATGTCCTTGGCAAGAGATGAGTTTCCACAGACATGGAAGATGAGTATAGTCAAACCATTGCCGAAAACACAGATACCAACAAATATTTCTCATCTTAGACCCATATCAATCTTACCAGCCATGTCAAAAATAGTGGAAAATTTGGTTGTGAGACAAATTGCGGATGTTGTTGATGAGCAAAATATTCTCCCGAAACTCCAGTCTGGGTTCAATGTACTGTACTGTTCCAGCGGGAGCCACGGTACCTGGCAGAAAGGCTGTGCAGTCGTGCCGAGATCGTTTGCCGCAACACTCGGCAGAGTGACCAACTTCACTTTAAAAAAGGTGATTGGAGATTGGAGATTGGTCGAAGGGGGTTTTCCCATTTTGGTCCAAAGTTGTACAACGGTCTCCCTTGTGACCTTAAATTGCTTGAAGGTCGCCATTTTAAACTTCGGCTAAAGAAGCACCTCTTTTCACTGGAGTGAACGTTTTATACTTTTAACTTTGTACTTTTAACTGTTTTAAATAAATTTAGTGTCTGAAATATATTGTATTATGTTGACGTGAGTTATTATGAAAAACAGATGTATCTGATAATCGCTTGAAATAAAGGCATGTTTATTTATTTATTTATTTATTTATAAATAGGTATTAATATATCACATGTTAAGATCTCATTTGATTATATTAAGCTTGTCTTATTAATTCTGAAATGTTATCGTCTCCATCATTGTTACCCATAAGAAAAATGTAAAAATATTTGGTAAATACATAGACAATCATTGAACTCTGTATTATCTATATAAAAATTAAGCTTTATGCGAAATTTCAAGTCTTCAGGTCATGTCTTTTTCAAGATATCCTGCGGATAGGCAGACAGAAATAAAATTTTTCCGGCCCCACAAGTAATAGGCTTTCCTAACAATAAGGTAAGTATAAAACTGTTCACATTTATTCTAAAACAAGGATTTCATAGTTAAATTTGTTTGTTAACATATTCTCTCATAACGGATGAGCTCATGTAAACATTCTCCTACGTTAATATATGTTTGTATAGCACGAATACATTAATTAAACTAGTCTTGATGGTCGAATTTAGATGTCTGATGAGATAAACCACAGAGAATTTCAAAGTAAAAGGCAGGAAGCTGCCTAGGAAGTCATAGTTAAGATTGTCCAAGACAGCAATATAAGCTTAAGTAGGAGTAGCAGGCTGTCTTGAATTCCCCACTAGGCACAAATGGGGACAACAGCTGGCGCGGGGCGATACAACAAGGTGGTTCTCTTTGTTGTACAATAAGTTATCGTTTTTTATATTAAAGACGGGCTAGAAACAAATTTTTGACAAGCTGTAATTAACCTTTGTATTTAGCAATTACACTGACCATATCAATCCCAGCCAAGGTATCCTAAAATACGTTGTTATCTAAGTCGTGTTACATGACCATTATATGAATCAGTCTTAAAGTCTTGGCGTGCATTTACTGATCCTCGATGACTCAGGTAGCCTACTTAACCTATTACATAGTGCACATTCGTGTCAATTCAAAGTCCAATTCTGAAAATCAAACTAAGCGAAAGGCAAATTAAACAACTGGTATTGAATTATTAGGTGAGTCATATGAACTCTTCATTTTAGTTTCAAAGTACAAACACAGTATTATTGTATGTTGAGGAAGGATAAGTAATTTGAATGTCTCATGTTGCCAAATATTTTTAGAAATATTCATATGTAAACTTTAAATTACAGAGGAAATTCCAATTTGCCATACAGACAAAAATGAGTGAGAGGCGTCCATGCACGAAATTTGAATGAGCGCCATTAAAGCCTATTATTCAGCATGCTGACAGTTTTTTATCATTTGTCTGCCGGGGGATGTGAAAATTTCTTTTCTGTACGATACCTGTCGTCTGTGTGCCCGCAGGACACCTTGAGAATGAAATGTATTTGAAATTTTAAATGGAACCTCAAAGAAAGCTTTTTTTACGCGACATGTTATGTCCCTGAGCACACAAACTGATTTGTATTTGTCATCGTTGTTTTAATCTATAATTTAAATTAGGTAATACTATATGGTATTGCTATTTGCATCATAATATGGTAGCTGATTTTAATTATTGTGGACATACAAAATTCTGGGACACTGTGTAGCACTTTATGTTCTGAGAGTCGGTTACCTGTCAAAAATATTGCCAATATTTACAGTAAATATATGATGTTTAAATTGCTTTTAAGAGTATTTACGGGTCGTATTTCAAATCTAAAATTACACGTGTTTGATTCCTATGTATAAGTAATGGATATATCAAATTTCGTTCAAAATGCCCACTAGATATTGTGTGATTGAGTATCAAATATTGAAACATCTCTTTTTCTTCTCCAAACTTTCACATGTGTACATTCATTAAAGTAGTAATTCATTTTTAATTTGAGGAAATAAAAGTTATATAAAGCCGATAGCACACGATTTTTGATTCTACCTCCGAAACCAAACATTAAAATGTATAATAGAATTTTTTACTGTTCTGACTAGTTAATAGAGTTTATTCATCTATCTGGGTTCTTTACAACTGATTATAAGAGTCTGCCAAAGTTGGTGTTGACTGAAAAAGTCACAAAAACGGCGAAACATCCCTAGAGATAATGAAGTATGCAATTTTATGGGTCATTGTTTCTACAATCTACCCTATCTCGTTGCTTTTGGATAGATTCAAAAAATGTTCAATGTTAACATCATTTGGAACTCTAATATGAACAGCAAAAGGTTCCGCTGAGTCCTTAAGGTACAATGGGTACTATAAGAAAACTTCACTTTAGAAACATTTCAATGCTCCATATTACGTTCCAAAAGGCCCCAGAGGAACTCTGATATTAAAAGAAAACTTTCACATATTATGTGAGATGTTATGTTTATTTTGAAATAGATTATATGTAATCTGTTTTATATTGCCTCTCAAGATTTGGCATCGATTATAGGTTGCTTCCACTCAGTACTCTAACATGGAAAATGAAGTACCCATGCATGCGAGCAGTAAATGATGATCATTGGGAGAAAACTATATATCGCCAACTTATATCTGTCTTAATACTCAATGTCATGCCTCTAAGAATTAATAGAAGAGCATCGTCTGGGGCCCTGATGAAACCTCTATGGTTATTTAAAAACTCCAATGTTCGCAATCAATCAGCTGCCTCTTCACTGCTCCAGGACGGATTCCACACTGCCTACAACAACGTCACTCGAAACACTATTGTAAACAACAGACTGTTTACTAGCATTCGTGATATAAGTGATGATCATTGGAGGAAAACTATACACCTCGCTACTTATAATGATCCATGTTATATTTCACACGGATGGGGCTACCGGGTGGCAACCCATTTTCATTAAAATAAAGTATTAATCGAAATTATTTCGGTAGTTTCAAAATTCAGTGTACAAACATAATAACATAAAACAAGACAAAAACATATTGAATCTATAATCTTCTCCTTTTTTGAAGTTATAAAAAAATAAAGCACGGAGCAAGAGAAAAAAGGACAGTTATCATTACTCTTGTCTACAAACATTGAATTGATTGATTTAATTGATTAAAGTGACCGTTGTTAAAAATATAATTGTCCTTTCGTTTAAATCATAAAGTATCAAACGATACTTTTGGGCTCGGCCTTTCGAATAGTGTAGTGTAATCACGGTATTTCTATAGGGCGCGGTCACGTGACGTCGCAAAGTAACCTGAACTGTAACACGGCGAACAGTTTAAATTAGCGACCACTTCGTTCAAATTCGTTTTAGGGACGTAAAATGACTGCTTAGAATAATTAAGTTACGACGTTGATTATATGTGTCATTAAACTGTAAACGTGTATATAATTATCGAAAAAAATCATTTTCCGTCGGAAATATACTTCAAAAACTCTACTGATTAGAGCTTCAACTAATTTGGACTTCAGTGATTGAGGTAAACGTAGTGTTTTCGATTGAGTTAGGACGACGATTTTTGTTATCATTAAACTGTACACTGTGCCTATATAATTATCGAGAAAAAAATCACTTTCGGTCGGTAAATACCGAAGAAAAGCTCTCTACAGATTCAAGTTTCGACGATTTTGGATTTCATTGGTTGAGTGGTTGTGGTAAAAGTGATATTTATATTAGGACGGTGATTTTAGGTATTAATTCAACGCCAACGAATACATATATAAGGAAAAAAAATTAAATCACTTCCGGTCGGAAAATACCGAGGAAAAGCTCTATTGATTCAGATTTTGACGATTTTGGATTTCACTAATTGAGTCATTGAGATAAAAGTGGTACTTAGAATTATGTTAGAACATTGATTTCAGGTATCAATTGAACGCCGACCAATAATTATATAATTATAAAAGAATAATTGAAAAAATCACTTCCGGTCGGATAATACACCGGAAAAACTCTATTGATAAGAAGTTCCGACTACTTTGGATTTCACTGACTGAGGTATTATTTCATTTTCGTTAGTATATTCCGATCGGAAGTGATTTTTTTTCTCGATAATTATATATTTATTAGTCGGCGTTGAATTAATCTCTAAAATCAATGTCCTAACATAATTATAAGTACTACTTTCACTTCAACCACTCAACGAGTGAAATCCAAAACCGTCAAAACGAATCAGTAGAGAGCTTTTCTTCGGTATTTACCGATCGGAAGTGATTTTTTTCTCGGTAATTATATAGGTAGTCGAGTACAGTTTAATGATAACAGTTGATACAGTTGATAACAAAAAATCGTCGTCCTTACTCAATCAAAAATACCACGTTTACCTCAATAACCGAAGTCCGAAGTAGTTGAAGTTCTAATTATTATAGTTTTTCAGTTGTATTTTATTTCCGACCAAAAGTGATTTTTTTGATTTTTTCCGATAATTATATACTCGTCTACAGTATAATGATACAAAAAAATTGTGATTATAACTCATTTATAAATACCTAAATCAGTGAAATCCAAAGTAGCCGAACTTCTAATCAGTAGAGTTTTTCCGGTGCATTTTCCGACCGTTACCTTGATTTGTACCCGAGCAACACTCGAAAAATGCCCTCCTCTCCTAAAGGGTTTTCGGCCGTTAGTGGCCCAATGTCCCCGAATAGGTATTTCATTTCTCCACAGAATATAGTTGTGTCAATTATACACTTGAGTGAAGCTCTGTTATGTTCTTTTTCTTTCTTATCCAGTGAATCCAACATCACTTTGGTGCCTTCTACTCGGCCAGAATCGAACTTCGTAAAGTTTCTGTAGCTATACAAGAAAATTTGTGGTACTAGAGTTGCTGTGAAAGTTTACTTTGCCTATTACGTCTTTCCACTTTCTATAAGGCGTAGTTACTAAATCTCCATGTTTTTGGTATTTACCTTTTACCAGTGAATTCATAGGCAAATAACACACAAAACGTCCCCCGGATCCCTCGGTTTCGGACCCCCCCGAAAGAAATTTCTGGCTACGCTACTTAGTGTTTTCTTAGATAAAATGCATA